>NC_031996.1:32742005-32745346 GCF_001879085.1 Nicotiana attenuata | reverse complement strand
TGTGTAAAAAAGGAGGTGTGACAGCTCTGGCGACTCTGCTGGGGATACGAACCCAGAATTTTGATTCAGGGTTCAAGAATTCGAGCTTAGTACAATTATTATATTTGGCTTTATCTGACTTTTCTACATGTTCCCTGCTATATGTGCTAAATGTTTTATCGCTTTGATATTTGTTGAAATTGTATATATAAATTGTCGCGAATCCCTTCCTCTTTCTGAGTCTTCTACATCATGGAGAAGGGTGCACTTCGTGTAGCTTCTATTCTGTTTAGAGTCTTTTCCCATTTAGAACGAGGTTGGATAAGTTGCAAAGCCGGTGGAGCTTCTGTATCCCCGGTACGCTGCCTCCCCCTCGGCCCAAGTTGTCCGCTCGGGTAAGCCAGGTCTAGACCAGTAAACCTAGGATTAAACTTAGAAGAACAAAAACTCATGCCGGATCCCTAGTAGGACGTTTGTTTGCATCATGTGCATTTGACTTAGGGGACTCAACACAGGGGTTGGGTCCGTCTAGGACAGGTGACCTGAAATGAATTGACCATCCTGATGCATCTTACGTGCTACTTGCGCATTTATTTGCTCGGCTTTGCATGTTGACTGGCTTGTCTAAATAAGAGGACATAAGCAGTGTTAGGACTAAGTGAGGATGACCATTTGTTTTAAAAAAAACCCAATGCCCAAATAGTACCGAAATGCTGCCGGATTTATGAAAAAAAAAAGAAGAAAAAGAAAAAAAAAAAAAAAAAAAAAAAAAAAAGAAAGGAAGAAAATTATTGTTCACAAATACATTTTTGATTTTGGCAAATCTGCCCGAACTACGCCGGTTTGATTCTCACCGGATGTGAGATACGTAGGCAACCCTCATCGGGTCCAACCTCCCTTTTGCAAAAATAGCCAAAAATACCAAAATTTTAATTTTTGTCAAATAAATTAGGTGATGCCATTCTTGTTTTAAAATAAGCCGAATGTCCCCAAAAGGACGCCGGAAGGCCATTTTTGCAAGAATAGCCACCCTGAGTCATGTTTAAATGGTTTGCGGGCACAGCCTTAAAATCTTCCTCCCAGAAGTGCTGAAAGGCCGTATTTGCAAATCCAAATCCTTATTTTCTAAATAAAGAATTTTTGCACAAATAGCCGTTTTTCAAAATAAATATTAAATTCCCCTAAATAAATGTGCAGGATGAATTCAAGTAACATCGAAACCTTCTCAGTCCTGAGCGAGATCCCTTTGAAACTCCATATGTGGTGGCATGACTTGGGAAAAGGAAGCAGAGATACTGTGATCAAAAGCTTGGGCGGTCTCGTAGATTTGTTAAAAATCAAGCCAAGAACAGATGTCATCGAGGCACTAATACCATTTTGGGACCCGACCCGTAATGTGTTTCGGTTTTCAGATCTCGAGCTCACACCTACATTAGAAGAGATCGCCGGATACGCAGGTCTAAATGGGAACCTCCGTGGTAGATACCCTTTGGCTCCACGGCCGGTAACTCTTCACAGGTTCTTAGATTTGTTGAACATCAGCCGGGATATTCAAGACCCACATTTGGTAGAAGGGTGCTGTACACTACATTTCCTGTATCACCGGTATGGTAACCCCAAAGGCTTTGAGGAACCCAATACAGGATTGACACATGCTGGAAACAAAGACAAATGGGAGGCCCGACGCGGATTAGCCTTCATGGTGGCCTTTTTGGGAGTGTTAGTTTGTCCCAGGAAAGACGGTCACATAGACCTTGGTCTAGTAGGCATGCTAGATGTTGCCATAAAGAAACCTACTAGCACAGTGGTTCCCCTGATTGTAGCAGAAATATACCGAGCTCTGACCAAATGTCGAGAGGGGGAGAAATTCTTTCAAGGTTGCAATTTGCTTTTGCAGTTGTGGATACAGGAGCATCTTTGTCACCGCACAGGATATATGAACTACGGCTTAACCGGGTTGAGTTGTATTGCAGAGTTCGAGACCCGAGTTACAGGTATTGAGTTCCCGGAGGGTACTGAGGCCTGGTCGTCATGTTTAAGATCCCTCACTGCAGATAAAGTGGAATGGGCTTATGGATGGCTTCCTCCTACTGAAGTTGTATATACATCAGCAGAGGTCCCCTATATTCTTTTGATGGGTATTCAAAGCATTCAGCCTTATGCTCCTTACCGCGTTTTGCGACAATTTGGAAGATTCCAGACGGTGCACAACGATGAAGACCTGAGTGGGCAAGTCATTGAGTTGGGCCCAAAGGCTGCATTCCCTGAAGGCCGAATCCGAAAGATATGGAATGAGTGCAGGTACCTTGAGCCCAAAACTATAGTACAGAACCAGGCCAGAGGTGAGGTAGATCCCAAATACTTGGTTTGGTTCGGTAAAAGGTTTCAAATCCCCGAGAGACCCGCCAAAAGGCCACATGTGCAACAATTAACAAGCGAGGCTCAGGTACAGTGGGATTGGTTGGCTAAAGAAAAGGAGTACAGAGCTCGAATTGGAGCATTGGAAAAACAGGTTCAAGAGCTTCGGTTCGAAAACAGCTTGCAAGTCGCAGCTGACGAAGGTGATAAAAAGCAGTTGGCCCAGGAGAATGAAGCTCTCAAGGCCCAAATTCAACAACTGAAATTAGATGCAAGGAATCGAGAAAGAAGTCTATCCGACGAGAGATTGGTAAGAGGGTTGAAGAAACAAGTCCAGGACTGTCAGGAAGAATTGGAAAAATCCGAGGGAAGCATGGCAAAACTTCGGGCTCAATGGGCCAAGAAGACCGAGGAAAGGGCCCAGTTTGTACAGCAAATGAAGAAAAACTATGAGGGAACCATCGCTAACATGAAAAGGAAAATGAACATTCTTGAAGAAAAGGCAGCCCGTCGGGAGAAAGAGCTACAGGCTGAGAGGGAAAAATGTTATGAATTAATCTCCGATATGGAGAAGGAAGTAAGATCGTTACAAGACCCTTCACTTCCAGGATTCTCAGGTACTAGAGGCTCGCACTCAACAGATAAGCCGGCTACTCCAAGAGAAAGGTCAAATCAGGGAAAGAATCAGAAACATTGCCAACTACATTGTCATGAAGTGCCAAGCCGGTGAACGGATGGGTCATACCACATTCTTTGCCTCCGTGATGATATTTGTTCGCCAGGTTATGAACGATCTAGATCAGTTGCAAAAGGGTCTTGCACGCAGGCCCGCGGCGATGCCGAGTGATGCCCCACGGGCCCCAGGAGTTGTAAGCTTTGTATGTACTCTTGAGTCTATAGTTTTCGTTGTCTGGTCTTGTATTTTCTTATTTCCTAAGAAAGAAAACAAAATAAGTACTAGTAGCTTTGTAATTTGCTTTTTGTTTATTAATTAGAAAATTTAG
>NC_031996.1:32725410-32726877 GCF_001879085.1 Nicotiana attenuata | reverse complement strand
AACTGAAAACTAACTATGATTAAGTTGTAAACAATCAAGAGAAGGTTCTAAGGTTATGATTTCTCCAATTGATGGAATCCCTTCCGGTTATGTTTTATATAGAATCCCCTAATCGTCTCTATCAATCATGAGCACTCTTATTACCGCAAATCTCTCCCGAGTAATCACGACAATTTACTAGACGCACTCTCCCGAGTTACGCTAGCTGGCTTTGTTTATTACAGCTCACTTCAGATTGCACCAACGCTTCGTTATCCCTAATCCCGCCTTTAAACCCTCGGTTATTGTTCCCTCATATACTTTGGGAGTGGTGTTTTGCAACAATTGACCTAAATATGCACTCTCTTCCGAGTTATTCACACTAAAATCAAATGTAATATGGAAAAATCAAATGTGAAATATCAGATTCGAGGGTTAGTTTCAAATGTTGATGGAGTCAACATTAGCGAAGGTAAACTTGTGATTTAAGTAAACTGATCATTAAGTTGTTCGTTAAGTTATCTAATTATAGATGTTCATGTATTTTTTGATAGATAATTGTAAATTAAAATGTCGTTAGTTGTGACTTTTGTATACGATGTCATATGCACGATTAGTTTATAATTATCCTATTTATAGATTTGTTATAGATTGTTTTGGTCATTGCATGCATTATGTAACAAATAATTGGTTAGATATTCTAATTCATATCAATTAAAGATATTATTAATTCAAGATTATGCTTATCCATATTATATTAATAATTATTAAATTGTTATGCCAACTCAAATTGCTCATATGTTATAAGAAAAAATAAATTTAGTTATCACTTTTAATAGTCTGTGTTATTACAAGATTCAAAATTGTGCTATTTAAGAATAGACGTTGGTAGTTTTTGTCATTGTAGAATTTTGTCAATTTTATCGATTTAGGTAATAATTCCCTTATCTCATAAAAATAATCATTAAAGGATTATTTTGGTGGTATTCCACATTTGTTATCGTAATCATTTTAAGTTAAGGTTTGAGGTAGCGCGATAATTTGTGAAAATTAAGCAATGAAATCATAGAATAGAAAATTAGTTTGGGTTGAATATATCGTATGATGATTGAAAATTTCTATCAGACAGAGTTCCTTCCATTATTGATAGCTACATAGGATCAACATTCATTCATTTCAGAAACATAAATTTTATTACATAACTCTTATAGGTTGTAATAAAATGTTTATTCAATTTTTTAAAAATATTACTCATCGATATGTATACACGCGCAATATATATATTGATGAGTAATATATGCAATATACCTATAAAATATCGGGCCCAACTCCTTCCCCAACCAGACAGAAGCAGAAGTGAGGACCCCCCCCCCCCCCAACCATTTTTAAACAAAAAACTCCACTGGAGCCCACCCGTCCTCCCAAAAATTGTGTCTTCTTCGTATTTTAGCAAGTTAACAACGGATCAAGGCGTTGTCGTGTAGTGGA
>NC_031996.1:32723169-32724872 GCF_001879085.1 Nicotiana attenuata | reverse complement strand
AATGTATTAGTAGCAAATAACAACAACAACAACAACAACAACAACAACCTAGTGAAATCTCACGTAATGGGGGTCTGGGGAGGGTAGTGTGTACGCAGACCTTATCCCTACCCCGAAGGGGAGAGAGGTGATCACGCCCAACTATGCCTTATAAAAAGGACATGCGGACGTTGCAAATATAATCTGAGTATTTAGCCCAGAGTCGAACCCACAAGGAATTAACCTATCAATTACTCTCGTTAGACTTACTAAATTCTACGGAATCAACTTCCCAAACTTTGCGAATAACAATTTATGATGTTTCTACTAACTAAGAATGAGTGTAAATAAGCAACTGAAAACTAACTATGATTAAGTTGTAAACAATCAAGAGAAGGTTCTAAGGTTATGATTTCTCCTATTGATGGAATCCCTTCCGGTTATGTTTTATATAGAATCGCCTAATCGTCTCTATCAATCATGAGCACTCTTATTACCGCAAATCTCTCCCGAGTAATCACGACAATTTACTAGACGCACTCTCCCGAGTTACGCTAGCTGGCTTTGTTTATTACAGCTCACTTCAGATTGCACCAACGCTTCGTTATCCCTAAGGTTATTGTTCCCTCATATACTTTGGGAGTGGTGTTTTTCAACAATTGACCTAAATATGCACTCTCTCCCGAGTTATTCACACTAAATAGGCACAGCTAATTGAGGATCCTATAACTTAACTACAATAAGAACATAGTTGAACAAATAAAGATTAAACCGGGCAAACTATATTAACATAACAAGAAGTTCATCCTTCAATAGGTTCCATCAAAACCTTAGACTAAATATTTAGCTATTCATACTAGTGTTCATCAAAACAATATTCAAAGTCACCACAAATCGTAAAAACAAAAGGGAGAAAGGAAAAACTCGATGTTGAATTATCCTCCTTGCCTCTTGCCTCTGCTTTTCTTGAACTAAGTGATGAAAACCTTGATAATGATCTCTTGGGCGAGCTAGACCTTCTATAGGTTAAGTGGATTTGCCCCTGAACTTCCAAATTTACCCCTGAAGTTTAATTTTCCTGAACTGGGCTAGCGCGGCCGCGCTAGTAAACGCGCTAGTGAACGCGCATATAGCCTATCATTCTGCCTCGACTAACTGGGCTAGCGCGGTCGCGCTAGTGGACGCGCTAATGGCCGCGCTAGTCCAGGCCTCCATTTTTGCTCTTCTTTCTCTCGTCTTCCCACGTACTCAGCTTCTAGGGGTTTCTTGCTTCAATTTAGCTCCGATTACAGTCTTAAGTCCTCATTCATGCCAGTCACTCCTACAACGTGTGAAATTCACAATTAGAGCCAATTTATCATCAATTAACTATATTATCACAATGAAACATAATCAAGCTGGGGCATAAACAATCGCCAAATTACATAAATCTAGCCTATTATCAACACCCCACACTTAAAATCATTGCTAGTCCTCGAGCAATCCACCACATTCTATAGAGGTTCCTTCACTAAGCATTATTCCTTAACGCATCACACCAAGAACAAATCACATAAGTTACGCCTAGTAGTGAACAATCTTCGCCTCAAAAGTCGACTCTCACGTGCCGTGCATTATTCATACTTACTCAAATTACTCTATACAGAAGTCAAGACTTGCCTTTCCTTCGTGAATTACATGCCCTCACATCACACAAGAGAGTAGTTCCACACTATAATGATATT
>NC_031996.1:32713308-32719424 GCF_001879085.1 Nicotiana attenuata | reverse complement strand
TCGGAGAGTTTTGGGACACTTAGTTCCTAAATGAAAGCTTAAGTGCGAAAAAGTGGTCCGTAGTCGGAACAGTGTGAAGGCGACCTCGGAATGGAAATCTGATGGTTCCGTTAGCTCCGTTAGGTGATTTCGGGGTCGGGAGCGTGTTCGGAATGTATTTTGGAAGTCCGTAGCTCATTTAGGCTTGAAATGCCGAAGTTTGTATTTTTTGAAGTTCCGGTCCGATAGTGAGTTTTTGATCCGAGGGTCGGAATGGAATTCCGGAAGTTGCAGTAGCTCCGTCATGTCATTTGGGATGTGTGTGCAAAATTTAAGGTCATTCGGACGTGTTTTGGTTAGGTTTTTGATCGAAAGCGTATTTGGAAGAAATTTGAAGTTCTTAGGCTCGAATCATTTATTTAATCGGGTTCCCGGTATTGTTTTAGGTGTTTTAAGGATTGATACAAGTTTGAATAAGGTATTAGGTGGTATTGGTGCTTTTGGTTGAGGTCCCGGGGGCCTCGGGATGATTTCGGGTGGTTAACGGAGAAATTTGAGGAGTGTTGCAGCAGCTGAAGTTTTTCTCTTCTGGTATTTTCGCTTCTGCGGCTTGGGAACCGCAGAAGCGGAGCCGCATATGCGGCGTAAAGGAACGCAGAAACGGTTTTGGGCATTTTAAGGAAAACCACAGAAGCGGTTGCCTTTCCGTAGAAGCGGAACCGCATAAGCGGTTGTTGGTCCGCAGAAGCGGATGTTGGTCCTTTAGTGAAAAGTCGCAGAAGCGACTCATTTTTCCGCATAAGCGGGACCGCAGAAGCGGTCCCTCGACCGCAGAAGCGGAAATCTCTTGGGTGAAATATCAGATTCGAGGGTTAGTTTCAAAAGTTGGAAAAATCAATTGAGAGCTCGGGAGAAGGCGATTTTGAGTGGTTTTTGAAGAGAAAATCATTGTGTTTCGTTTCTTTGATCCCCTTTTGTTATACTTTATCATTATATAGTTAAATACATCATGGGAATTCGAATTTAGGATCAAAAATTGGATAATTTGGGGTAAAACTTCATCGGCTAAATTATTGAGTTTTGAGTGAGCATTTGACCTCCGATTTGGGAGATTTTTATATGGTTAGACTCGTGAGAGTACGAGGGTTCTGAAAATGTGAAAATTATTCGATTCCGGGGCGTTGTCCTGAAGGGCATTTTGGTCATTTCACCTAATTTTACGCCGTAGCTTTGAACTTAATAGCAAAACCAGGTGTTTGCGATGTTATTTACGATGTGTAATTGAATTGAATAGATTTGAGCCATTTGGAGTCGGATACTCGTGGCAAGAGCGTGGTTTCTAGTTGATATTGAGCCGGTTCGAGGTAAGTGGCTTGTCTAACTTTGTGTGGGGGACCTCTTCCCCTTAGGACATGATATTTAATATTTGAAAGCCTCGTACGTGAGGTGACGAGCGCGTACTTGAGCTAATTGTTGAAAATCCGGCTTTTACTTTAAATACTTAGACTAAGTTTCTTTCTTATTTGCTTTATTTTACTTGCAACTATAGTCTGTGTTAGTTTAGAGAAGCATGTTTAGTTGACCTACCTGCCTACTTGCTTAAAATTTGCTTCATTTGTATTTCGTGAAGCATGTAGGGCTAGAATTTACTGTTACTTGTTATGAGTTGAGCATTTATTTCGATACTCTTGAGCTGTTATTGTGTGTTTAAATTTAGGACTACGGGACGGCATCCCGGGAGATCCCCTGCACGTGTTTACGATCTGGAATGAGGTGCGGGATACCAAGAGATCCCTGGCACATTTATATATATTGAGGATACCAAGAGATCCTCGGGATACCAAGAGATCCCTGGCACATTTATATATATTGAGGATACCAAGAGATCCTCGGGATACCAAGAGATCCCTGGCATACTACTGAGGATACCAAGAGATCCTCGGGATACCAAGAGATCCCTGGTGCATGTGATGAGGATACCAAGAGATCCTCGGGATACTAAGAGATCCCCGGCTATTACTTCCTGTTGTGAGTAGTATTCCTTATATTGTTTTTTGTTTCTGCTTCCCTATCACTGTTTCCCTTATTTATCCTGTTTAGATCCTTGCTGTAGACTTTATCTATACTGTTTTCCTTATTCTATCATATATTATGTTTATCTCAGCAGGGCCCTGACCTTCCTCGTCACTACCCAACCGAGGTTAGGCTTGGCACTTACTGAGTACCGCTGTGGTGTACTCATGCCCTTCCTGCGCATGTTTTTCATGTGCAGATTATCCAGGTACCCCTACTCAGGCGCACTATCCTTGAGGCGAGGAGATACACGGAGACTTCGAGGTATATCTGCCGCGTCCGCAGACCAGGAGTCTCTATTCTGTTCCAGCTTTAGTATTTAGTTTATTTCCTTTTCTCTCAGTTGCTTAGACATTCTGGAGTTAGAGCAACGTACTATGTTTCTGTTAGCCTGTGGTTCCCGTGAGTTTCCGGGTTTTGGGATTGAGTTGTAGACTTCCGCATATCTTTAGAGTTGTATAGGCCGGGCGACCTTATATACAGTTGTTATTTTCAAATGTTCGGTTTTAATTGATTATTCCGCAAGTTAAATTGTTATTTCCACACTGTTAGGCTTACCTAGTTGTAGGAATTAGGTGCCATCACGACATGTTCATGGAGGGTGAACTGGGGTCGTGACACTTTTTTTTCATCTTTTTCACCTGTTCTTACCACTTTCGATGGCCTTATCACCCGCCAATTGTCACCTGCATTGGTTAGTACTTCCCAAAACTCATAATTAACAACTACTACTATCGTTGGGTTGCCTCCCAACCAGCGCCTTAGTTAAAGTTGTGGCACGACGATTACAACAATTCAATGGGTTGCCTCCCATGCGGCGCCTAATTTAACGTCGCAGCACGACGCAGACAAGCGCGTTTAAGGCTCGCTCGACCTCTGAGGTTCGGTCAGGTGGATCTCTGACACTTTCTTTGATTCATTCATGCCTACGTATAATTTCAATCTCTACCCATTGACTCTAAATGTGTGAGAGTCTTTCTCTGAGGCAATCTCCACAGCCCCTGAAGGGAATACTTCGACCACTCGAAATGGGCCAGACCATCAGGACTTAAGCTTGCCCGGGAATAGTCTTAATCTGGAGTTATAGAGCAATACCATGTCCCCGGGGCTGAAATGTCACTCAACAACGTTCTGGTCATGCAATCTCTTCATTCTTTCCTTGTAAAACCTTGTGCTCTCAAAAGCCAGATATCGGAACTCGTCAAGCTCATGCAATTCAGTGATCCTCGTTGTGCCCGCAGCCTCAATGTCTAGGTTCAGCTATTTCAGTGCCCACCAAGCTTTATGTTCAAGTTCCACTGGCAAGTGGCAGGCCTTCCCGAACACCAACTTATATGGTGACATACCAATTGGTGTTTTAAAAGCAGTTCTATAAGCCCAGAGTGCATCATCTAGCTTTTTTGCCCAATCAGTTCTTGTGGCGTTTACTGTCTTGGTCAATACACTCTTTATCTCTCTATTAGACACTTCTACCTTTCCACTTGTCTGCGGATGATACGGTGTTTCCACCTTGTGACACACATCATACTTCGCTAGCAACTTCTCAAAGGCTCGATTGCAGAAGTGGGTGCCTCCGTCATTGATAATAGCTCTCGGTGTCCCAAAACGGGTGAATATGTTCTTCTTCAAAAACCCCACCACTACTCTTGCATCATTAGTGGGAAATGCTGCAGCTTCTACCCATTTGGACACATAATCTACAGCAACAAGTATGTACTTATTGCCATAGGAGCTGACGAAGGGTCCCATGAAGTCAATCCCCCGGATATCAAACACTTCCACCTCTTGAATCGGGTTCATGGGCATCTCATGGTGACGGGAAATGTTCCCGGTTCGCTGACATTCATTGCAGCCCTTCACCCATTGGTGTGCATCTTTAAACACTGTTGGCCAAAAGAAACCAGCCTCTAGCACTTTCGCGGCTGTCCTGATTCCTCCAAAATGTCTTCCGTACGCTGATGCATGACATGCCTGCAAAACAGAAGATTGTTCTATCTTGGGGACACACCTCCGGATCATATTATCAACACATATTCGAAACAGATAAGTTTCATCCCAATAATACATGCGGCAGTCACGATAAAACTTTTTCTTTTGTACAGAGGAAAGATCATAGGGAACTATACCGCAAGCCAGGTAGTTTGCAAAGTCTGCATACCATGGCACTTCCTCAAGACTTGTAGCGAGCAGTTGCTCGTCTAGAAAGGTTTCCAGAATGTCCTCAACCTCATTTGAATTTTCAGCTCCCTCAAGTCGTGATAGATGATCAGCGACTTGATTTTCTGTGCCCTTACGATCACGAATTTCGAGGTCGAACTCTTGCAGTAACAGCACCCAACGAATCAGGCGCGGTTTCGACTCCTTCTTCTCAATCAAGTACCTGAGAGCTGCATGATCAGTGTATACAATTACCTTAGAGGCGATCAGGTATGATCTGAATTTATCGAAAGCAAACACCACAGCCAACATCTCCTTCTCAGTCACAGTGTAGTTCAGCTGGGCTCCACTCAGCGTTCTACTGGCATAGTAGATTGGATGCATTAGTTTGTCTTTCCGCTGTCCCAGCACTGCCCCCACTGCGTAGTCACTGGCATCACACATGAGTTCAAATGGCTGCTCCCAGTCGGGGGCAACAATGATGGGTGTTGTGACCAGCCTCTTTTTCAGCTCCTCGAATGCTACCCTGCAATCATTAGAAAACAAGAAGGGGTGATCTTTTTCTAACAACTTACAGAGAGGGTTGGCAATTTTTGAAAAGTCTCTTATGAATCTCCGGTAAAAACCGGCATGCCCGAGGAAGCTCCTGATTGCCTTGACTGAAGTTGGAGGTGGCAGCTTTGCTATCACGTCAACTTTAGCGCGATCCACCTCAATTCCTTTACTTGACACCCGGTGCCCCAAGACTATACCCTCTTGTACCATGAAATGGCACTTCTCCCAATTAAGAACCAAGTTAGTCTCAATACACCTTTTCAGTAAACGAATCAAATTTATAAGGCACTCATCGAATGAGTTCCCCACCACTGAGAAATCATCCATGAATACCTCCATTATGTCCTCTACCATGTCAGTGAATATGGCCATCATGCACCTTTGGAATGTGGCGGGTGCATTGCATAGGCCAAATGGCATCCTCCGAAAGGCATAAATGCCATAAGGGCAAGTGAAGGAGGTCTTTTATCTGTCCTCAGGTGCAATAGAGATTTGATTGTATCCTGTGTAACCATCCAGAAAACAGAAGTGCGACCTCCCCGCCAATCTGTCTAGCATCTGATCAATGAAGGAAAGTGGGAAGTGGTCTTTCCGGGTGCCCAGGTTTAACTTTCTGTAGTCCATGAAAATTCTCCAGCCCGTGATGGTTCTCGTAGAGATCAGTTCATTATTGTCATTTTTAACCACCATCATGCCACCTTTCTTAGGCACACATTGCACCGGGCTAACCCAGCTGCTGTCAGAGATTGGGAAAATGATTCCCGCATCCAACCACTTTATCACTTCTTTCTTCACCACTTCCTTCATGTTGGGGTTCAGCCTTCGTTGGTGTTCCCTGGAAGGTTTGTGTCCCTCTTCCAGCAGAATCGTATGCATACAATAGGCGGGGCTGATCCCCTTAATGTCTGCCATGGTCTACCCAATGGTAGTCTTACACTCGTTGAGTACCTGCAAGAGTTGTTGTGCCTGCACATCTAACAAACTAGATGAGATAATAACAGGTAATGTGGAGTTAGGTCCAAGGAACTCATACCTAAGATGGGCGGGCAGTGGCTTCAATTCCAGCTTTGGTGGCTCTTCAATGGATGCCTTGGCTGGAGGAGTTTCTCTGTTTTCTAAGTGTAAGGGCTCAAATTCAAGAGTTCTATCCCAGAACCCTCTACCCTCTAAAGCCAATACCCATTCCGCCAGTTCTTCCCCATTCACCTCATCTAATTCATCAGACTTGCAGCAAGAGGGTCCTCAATAGTCAGCATCTCATCAGTCACGTTTCTACAATTACATCCACGGCATCAATAAGAGAGCAATTGGCGAATTCACTTGGTCGCCTCATAGATTTTTGCACATTGAAT
>NC_031996.1:32607746-32713208 GCF_001879085.1 Nicotiana attenuata | reverse complement strand
AAGAAGATAGGGCACACAATCAATGACTGCTATAGAATCATAGGATTCCCTGAGGACTTTGAGTTTACCAATACCAAAGGAAGCCAGTTTCAAGTTAGGGGAAATGGGGCATTTTCAGTTGAAACAACAGAAGAACACAATAACAACTGCAGTGAGCCTTTGTCTCAGCACCTCTCCAAAGACCAATTCTCACAGTTAGTGCAGCTAATCAATCAGGTTAAGGTTGGGGATGCAGGAAGTTCTAATCCAGAGATCAATGCAAATGCTGTGGCTGGTACTATTATTAAATATACTAGTTCCTATTTTTCAGCTTTTAACTCTAGTACTTGGACTATTGATTCAGGGGCTTCAGAACACATGTGGTTTGACTCTAATGCTTTCCTATCTCTAACTCCTTTACCCTCTCCACTGCATATTAATCTTCCCAATTCCTTCAAGCTAACAGTCGCTTATGCAGGCAGAATTCTTATATCTCCAGAATTCATTCTGGAAAATGTTCTGCATGTCCCTAGCTTTAGATATAACCTTCTAACTGTCAATAGGTTTTGTCTACAGTTTCATTGCATCATTTCACTTACATCTACTCAATGTCTGTTGCAGGCCCCTTTAATGAAGAGGCCTCAAGTTTTTGGTGAAGCAAAGGAAGGATTATACCTGTTGGAGCCTAGAAAAGTTAGATATAGTTCACAACCTAATGTAGTTTCATTTTCCAATCAGAATGATGTCAGTCAAGTTTCAGTTTCTTTTCCTATTTCTGCTAGTGCAATCTCTAATGTAAATCTTTGGCACAATAGATTGGGGCATTTGCCTTTCCATGCAATGAAACAGTTCAATTTTATTTCAATCTCTTCTAATTCTGATTGTTTTTGTGATGTGTGTCCTAGAGCTAGGCAAACTAGACTGTCTTTTCCTTTAAGTCAAATAACATCCAAAAGAATATTTGAGTTGATTCATGTTGATACCTGGGGTCCTTACAAGGTACCTACCTACAATGGTTTCAAATATTTTTTAACCATAGTGGATGACTTTAGCAGAGGTACCTGGACCTTTCTGCTAAGTACAAAGGGGAATGCATTTGCAGTTTTAAAGAATTTCTTCATCATGGTTGAAAGACAGTTTGGGGTTAAAGTGCAGAAATTAAGGACTGATAATGCATTTGAATTAGGGAAGGGTTCACAAGAAGCATCATTTTTGCTTTCTCAAGGCATTCTTCATCAGACAAGTTGTGTGGGAACCCCTCAACAAAATGGCATTGTTGAAAGGAAATACAGACATCTATTGGAAATAGCTAGGGCTTTATTGTTCCAATCACAGGTTCCTATCTGCTACTGGGGTGAATGTTTGTTAACTGCCATATACTTAATCAATAGGTTGCCTTCTAAAGTTTTACAAGGACAGACACCCTACTACATTTTATTCAATAAGTTGCCTGCCTATAGATTTCTTAAAAGTTTTGGATGTCTTTGTTATGTGTCCACACTGTCTAGTGGAAGAAACAAGTTTGAGCCTAGGGCAAAAGCTTGTGTGTTCTTGGGATATCCTTTAGGACAAAAAGGATACAAAGTTTTGGACCTAGATACAAGGAAGATACTTGTGCTAGAGATGTGGTTTTTCATGAAGACAAATATCCTTTTGCCTCAATCAGTTCAGCTCCACCTCCCATTTTTCCCTATCCTATCCCTGCAGAAGTCAACCCTGCTGTTTCCCACTTGCTCCCTTGCCCACTGAACCTGTTCTATCTGTTGCACTAGGTTCTGATTCTCCTTCTTCATCCTCACCTTCTCCCTCTCACCTCAGTCCATCTTCCTCCTCTTCACTCTCTCTTTCTCCATCTCCTATACACATACCTTCCAGTTCTGCCCCCTCTCACCTACCATTACCTTCACCAGCCCTTAGAAGATCTCTTAGGGTCTCCAAACTGCCCACACACCTCAATAATTACATATGCAACAGTGTGTACCTAACAGACCTCACCTCTTCTTGTTTTGCTCAACCTAGTAACCCTACTGTCTATTCCTTTACAGCCTTATCTCATCAAAATCAACATCTTATACAATCCATCTCAGCTATCTCAGAACCTAATAGTTTTTCACAGGCTTTTGCACATCCCGGATGGAAACAAGCTATGCTTTCTGAAATTGAAGCTTTGGAAAGGAATCACACTTGGGATGTGGTTCCATTACCACCAGGCAAAAAGGCTTTACCCTGTAAATGGGTGTACAAAGTGAAGCACAATTCCGATGGTACTATAGAGAGATTAAAAGCTAGATTGGTCGTGAGGGGGGATATACAAAGAGAGGGTATTGACTACACAGAAACCTTTTCACCCGTAGTCAAAATGACTACCATCAGATGTTTATTAGCAGTGGCTACCAAAAAGGATTGGCCTATTTATCAACTAGATGTCAGCAATGCTTTCCTACATGGGGACCTACAAGAAGAGGTCTATATGAGGTTTCCAGTTGGTCTATCCCCTCATAGTCCTAACCATGTGTGCCTCCTCCAAAATCTCTGTATGGGCTTAAGCAAGCTTCCCGGCAATGGTACGCTCGACTTGCTGGTGCTTTGAGTTTCAAAGGTTATTCTTCTTCCATGAATGACTATTCCTTATTTTTTAAACGACAAGGCAATTTGACATCCATTGTTGCAGTATATGTGGACGACATTCTCATTAATGGGAATGATTCAGTCGAGATTGCAGGGCTCAAGTCATTTTTACACACAGAATTCAAGGTGAAAGACCTAAGATGCCTCCATTATTTTCTACGCATGGAAATATTGCGAGAAAAAGAAGGTATAATTGTGTGTCAAAGGAAATTCACCTTATATCTGCTCCAAGAATTTGAGGTTGCAGCAACTTCCCCTGTGTCTTCTCCATTGGAACCCTCTTCAAAACTTCACTCGGATGCAAGGCCTCTTATTCCAAATCCTACTGTGTATCGATATCTGTTGATACCCAATTTTTCCCTGTATATTTTTTATATGCAAAATATCTTTAAAATAGCATATATATGCATATATAAGTATGTCCAAGAATTTTACTATTTTTCCCATATTTTTTAAGGTTTTTAAACTGATTTATTTTCCTTTTTCATCCATAAAAACCCAATGATTATTTCCAAGATTATTATTTTTGGTAATCATTTATTGGAATTTTATATTTATGCTAAAATATAGCTAACATAATTTTTGTATATTTTTATAAATTTATTTAGTATTTTTAAAGCTAAATTGCATATAATTGCAATATTAGCTTATTTTAAGATTTAATTGCGTTTATAATTACAAAATTGACTCCAGTATTTTTAATTTGATATTTATATATTATTAATTATATTAGTACCTTTAATTTGTTTCCAGAAATTATTTTACTATTTTTTATAAAAGAAGTAAGGGAAAATGGTTATTTAAATGTTAGCCTATTGGTATTTCAATTTTGGCCAGATTTGGCACCCCTAATTAGACCCAATTTCAAACCTCATCACCCGGCCCAAACCCTTAATTTACCCGACCCACAACCCATTCAAATAACCCGCCCGGACCCCTTTTAATCCCAGCCGTTGATCTCACAGATCAACGGCTCACCTCCTTCATTTCCTTTTTTAATTACCCAATACCTCCAAAACCCTAATCACTTTCACCTACCAGCCGCCTCTGGACCCTCCAGTCTCTCAAACTCTCTCGAATCTTCTCAAACTCTAGCCACCATCTCCGCCCCCGAAAGCCACCGGAATCCATGGCTTCCAAGGTTATGGAGGCCCTATACCCACCTCCTATTGCTCCTACATGCCTGGTCCTTGAAGATTCCAGGCCTGACCACGACGAAGTTTGGCCCAGGCTTCATTCGAGTCGAGTTCCACGGTCATCTCCGGCCTTGCTCCGGCGCATCGTGGTTGCTCGAGCCTGACTTTGACCTCTCCGACTTAGATCGGTGACCTTTCAAAGCCTTTCTCATTTCTAGGGTTCTTCTGAAACCCTAACCCTTCGAGGTTTTCTCCGATTCCTTTAGATCCGTTGTGTATCTATGCTTTCCCTAAGTTCTCAAACGATTTCTTTGGTTTTTCTCGCAAAAATTACTTTCAAAATCATTTCTTTTCCGATCTAGGGTTTTTCTGAAAAGTTTTAAATGTTTCTCTTTTCTTTTGTGTGTATTTGCCTCTACTATGTTCTTATATTTTCTCCTACCATGTTCTTACATGCTTCTTCTGTTGTATTTTCCTATACTGTGTTTTCTTATGCTTTCTCCACTGTATATTCTCTACTGCGTTCTGATATGTTTCCCCTACTATATTTCCATTACTATGTTCCTAAGTTTCCTTATTAAACTTCTCAGCATGTTTCTGCTACTGATCTTATCATTTTTTCCATTTTTTGTTTCATGTTAGTTTCTTCTACTCTATTTTTTTTGAGCTCTTCTAATGTGCTCTGCATGTTGCCTTTCTATCATGTTTCTTAGTTTCAGTTGCTGAGAGGAACATGGTAGAGGTTTCAGTTCTTTCTAAGACCCCTGAACCTATTTCGAGTCTCTGAAATGAGTTTCAAAACGCTTGTTTTTCACATGATTCCAGTTTTTGCTAAACTCTTCTGAGAACTGTACATCGGATCCTTTGTATGCTGCTAAACGATATTTCTCATCTACTTTTGCTGACATATGTGACAACTATGCTTCTGTGGTGTATTTTCTACTGATTTTTTTACAATAACACAACATCTTCTTTCATGCTTAACATGTCTATATGCTCTTTATATGCAATGAATTGCCCTCTAAAATGGTTTTCAAATTTATGATTAGTTCAGATTTCCTTTTGAATATGTCTGATTGATTTTTCTTTCCTTGTTTGCTGATCCTCTCTGTGATTCAACCTAAGTTAAAACCCTTCTCAGCTTTTGCGACTTGGTTCATTCATGGGTCAGTAATTGCAAGATCCTTGATTTTTTGATTTACTGGTTGATTGATTTTCTTACCTTATTTGTACAACCGTGTACTTCAAAAACCCTGTCCTTAAATAACCCTTTATGTATTTGCCCTTAATTACATGCTTTGCACAAAGGCTTATTCAATTTCTTTCCTTAAATTGTTTTACCCATTTGAATCCGAATCCCTTAATTAA
Organism: Nicotiana attenuata; assembly: GCF_001879085.1. Lineage (NCBI taxonomy): Eukaryota > Viridiplantae > Streptophyta > Magnoliopsida > Solanales > Solanaceae > Nicotiana > Nicotiana attenuata. Next base: position 32,708,097 of record NC_031996.1, on the reverse strand, counting down.
AGGGAAGTCTTGTGTAATTGATGCTTAATTGACAATCAGTTCCTTAACTATTTTCTTACCTTATTTCTGCATGGTTTTCAACACTATAAATGCACGACTCTTTAACACACAGCACACACGGATTTACAATCCTTCACTTCACAATTCACAACCTCTTCTGAACTCATACTTACTCATAATAATATTCTCTCTTTGCCTGCACTGTGCCCCGTTCACAAGATCTATTGCTTTTTCTCTATTTGTTTCTTTGAAACTGGTATGTCCTAATTTAAGCTTCAGCACCATCACAATGTATTTATTTACAGCTTTTGTATCCATGTCTACTTTACTGCTGCTGCAGAGTTAAGTATTTAAACTAGCATGTTGATTCCTTTCTGTTTATTTGTAATGAATCCCTACCCCCTATTACCCCTATGTGTTTTGAGTTATGACTTGAGGCATGGAATGTAAGTTGTTGTCCATGAATTAAGTTTGATCCATGGGGATCTTAACCTCTAAATAATATGTGTGAACAGGCTTAAGGGTGTGCCAGCATCTCCCATTGCTGGGTATGCCCACCAGCCTGCTTTTGCCTCTTGCAACTCCCCATTCCCTATACCCTTATGTGTACTGATTTAAGCTGTTTCCCTTTTCCCTTTCCCCTTTCAAAATTCTGCTTCTGCACTTGCACTCTCTCTTAGTCCTTAAGTTCTGCCCCCCCTCTTATGAGCCTTGCCTTGGGACCTTGGGTTCCCTCTGAACTTGGACACCTGAGGGCTGGCCCTTCCACACTGCACTATGTCTTAATCTGGTGATGCATTTGGGTGTGAGCATTGCCCGGAGTCCTTTTCGAGACTCTTAGGGAACTCTGACAGACCCCAAATGAGAGAAAGGCTTTGAAACATTGATCTCTTGGAGTTGGTTTACTTCATACTTCAGACAGGAAACCTGAATCAGGCTCTCCTTGGTTGTATTTTTTATTTCTGATGTATTTTCTTTACTTTACTTCTTTTTTTCCGGGCTGTAATAACTTTGTAATAAAACTCTCGGGGATGGCTAGTGGCAAAGGGAGGGGTAACCATGTATGCAAAGGGTAGATAACATGTCTTTAGGAATCCTGCATTTTCTCATATATAGATACCATGTCTATAGGAGTTCCTGAATTTATGCATTTTCTCATATATAGATAACATGTCTTTAGGAATCCTGCATTCTCTCATATATAGATACCATGTCTATAGGGATCCTGCATTCTCTCATATAGATGCCATGTCTACAATTATTCGAAATCAGAATTCTGCATATGCATATAGAAAATATGCCTATAGGTCTTTCTGAATCTTGCATATCCACTTTCATTAGGCAAACTTGCTTATAGGCCCTTAATCAGTCAATTGCAATTAGATATCATGTTCATAGGCTTTAAATAAAATTCAGCACCTAGATATCATGTTTATAGGATTTCTGCATTTTACCATGTCTATGAAAGGGTTTAAAGTCAACAACGCATAGAAAGCATGCCTATACGAGCTTTAACCAACTCTGAATCGCCTCACTCGCTTATAAGTCTAAAACCAGTAATAATGCCTTACCAGTTGCAGAGCTTATGATCTTTTGCTAAAACTCGCCTTTCTTTAATAACTGACAACTTTTTCTTAAATTGGTATGTATTCAGTTTAATTCATTGTTTCTGAAATCAGTAGATATCATGCCTATAGGATCTTCGTCCAACACCTAGGCAAACTATAGGGTAAATTTTATAAACCAAATCAGATTTTTATTAGCTATAACCAACAGGTAGGCCTGCTTCGGGCTTCTTATCTGAACTATGTAATAAATCAGTCTGCCTCAACCCTTTAAGTTTTAATCAGACCCTAAATAGTACATGTAAGTCATGCTAACTACTTGTTTTTCTCTGTTTAAAGGAGGTGTATTTGAGCCTTTGTTTGTTTATATGCTTTTCCCCAAATTTGCTATATATGTTTTTGCTTGTCGCCTTAGTATTTTACCTTTTGAAACCACAAATAAGCCAATATCTCCTCCCTTTAGGATTAGTAGTCCCAAGTACCTCCGGGGCTGATAGGGTTGGGGCGGGTAATAGCATGCAATAGGTAAACAAGACCATTCCGCGCTTCAATACCTTAACGGGGTGGGAAAGGGTAGATATGGATATGATGACCACGCGACAACATCACGTGTAGCCCCTCATTGAGGAGTGATTACCGGATGTTGTGTGGGGTGATCCATATTATTAATAAACCTAGGACCCCCCCCCTCCCCTTTCCCTTTGTTCTTTGTTTTTTTAAATCTTTTAAAACTATTTCTTCTAAGAAAATCAACTCTCTTTAGTTCTTTCCGACTTTGTTTATTTGTGACCATTACATGAAAATCCCCTCTTATTTGAAACTCTTACTTGCCTATGTGTTATTTGTATTTAAGTCACAACAATAGTTTTGTCGGGAACCACACTAGTGGATCCTGAGGGGTGCCTAACACCTTCCCCTTGGGATAATTTCAAGCTCTTACCCAATCTCTGGTTACTTGACTCAAACCCTTCTTAGTGTCCTAATGCACTTAAATCATTAGGTGGCGACTCTTCAATCCAAAACCCAATTCCCAAAAGGGAACGAGTTGTCTTCCCAAATGTCATAAACCCGATTTCGCGAGAAAAAGGGGGCGTGACAGAGCCACGGGCCGAGACAACCTATGTAAGATTTCAAGTTACTTTTTAATACTTTTCATTAATTAAATTTATTCATATAATAGTTGTAACTTTTTTGCAGAATACTTTCAAACAATCCTTGGAGGAGTTCATTCAAAGCCAACCAACTGATGATCAAGGAAAGCCAATCCAACCATCCCAAAAGAATTATACGGACTTGTGGATTAAGGCGGCTGGTGGCGTACATAAGGGAAGAGTTTACGGCCTTGGATCAGAGTTTAGTTCTAGTCGTCGTTCTTTTGGATCTGGTGGCTCTTCTTCCTCAAGGTCCTCGATTAATCAAGATGAGTTTGAGGTATTGAATAGAAGAATAGCAGAGATCACTGAGTTGTATGCACAGGAAAGGGCTGTGCGGGAGGAGGAGACAAAGCGAAGGGAGGAGGAGACAAGCGAAGGGAGGAAGAAGATAGGCGGAGGGAGGAAGAGGAGAGGCGGAGGGATGAAGAAATGAGGCGAAAGGATGTGCATTTACGACGTGTCACTGGTGACGTTGAAAGTCTCAAGGCCCAACTAAACTACCTCTTAGCATCTGGTGGATTTCTTGTGTCACGTTCTCCATCATGCTCTAACAAGACTAAGGAGTAGTTTCTTTTATTAATATGATTTTGGGTAGGACTATGATGTTGGATGTTATGTATCAATTGGATAAGATTGAATGCTGAATTTCTTATTTGAATGTTAAGTTGCATTATTGGTTTCTAGCATTTTCAATTTTGGTTGGTTGTTAATTAACGAAATGGATCGGAAGATGCTGATCCTTGTGTGTGAATGTTTAATTGTATTTAGGTTGTTGGTGGTTGTATTTTTTTTGGTAGGTGGTGCAGTATATTTATAGCATTGTGCACAAAAATAATTTCCAGATTTCCCACGGAATTGCCACTGATTCCGTGGGAAGGTTCGTCACTTTAGTTGCTGAACTTGCATATTTCCCACTGATATCGGTGGGAAAGTTCATACTTTTTTTCATAATTTGCATTTATCCCACTGATATCGGTGGAAAAGTTCATACTTTTATTTTCAAAATTAACACACGGATATCGGTGGGAATGTTCATACTTTATTTTTCAGAACTTGCAAATTTCCCACGGTTATCAGTGGGAAAGTTCATACTTTATTTCCAGCTCCCCGTGCATTTTTCCGATCACTTCCCTGACTAATGTAATAAAATCAATAAAAATTACTAATAATAGTTCAAACTGATTGTTGGTGAGAAATTTCATTATTTTTCCTATTAAAGTTTCTCTGGGAAAACCGTGGGGAATTTTCCACCGCTTCTCTGGGAAGATATTTCCCACCAGGCGTTTTCCTGGTGACTCGTTTCGGTGGGAGCGGTGTGAAAACTCGATTTTCCCACCAGTTTCCCACTGATTTCTCCATGGGAAATCCATGCATTTCTAGTAGTGGAATAGATTTGAAAGAATGGTTCTCAACTAGAAGTTTTAAATTTGAAAGGTTTGACCAAGTTTTGACTTGTTAATATTTGACCCCGAATTGGATTTCTGATGGTTCTGGTAGCTCCGTTGGATGATTTTGGACTTAGGAGCGCGTCCGGATTCTGATTTGGAGGTCCGTGGTAGAATTTGGCTTGAAATGGCGAAAGTCGAAATTTTAGAAAGTTTGACCGGGAGTGGACTTTTTGATATCGGGGTCGAATTACGATTCCGGAAGTTAGAGCAGGTCTGTAATGTCAAATGTCACTTGTGTGCAACATTTGAGGTCAATCGGACGTGATTTGATAGGTTTCGGCATCGGTTGTGAAAGTTTGAAGTTTCAAAGTTCATTGATTTCGAATTTAGGTGTGATTCGTCGTTTCGATGTTGTTATGTGGGTTTTGAGGCCTTGAGCAGGTTCGTGTTATGTTATGGGACTTGTTGATATGTTTGAACGTGGTCCCGAGGGGCTCGGGCTTGTTTCAGATTGATTTCGGGCTATATTTCTTTATGTTTTCAGTGCTGGTGTGTTATGATATCTGGTGTCATTTTGTTTCATCGTGATCGCAGAGCGAATAATGTGATCGCATAAAAGGAAAAATCTGAGGCTGGTTATTTCTTCTTCGCGTTCGCGAACATGGTTCCACGTTCGCATAGGTTATGACAGATTGAGCATCGCGTCCGCGTTGGTCAGAATGCGTTCGCATTGTGTTGGGTTGAGTTGAAGTTCGTTCCGCGAACGCATAGTTCAGTCAGTAGTGTATAACGCGATCACGAGAGGACTTATGCGATCGCGTAGGGCATTATTCAGGAGCATTATTTTTCTTCTTCGCGATGGCGATGGTACTTCCACAATCACGATGCATTAAGTTGCCCAGTGATTATAAAGTACTCTATTTCGAGGGTTTCGGCCATTTTTTGCATTTTTGAAGCTATGGAGCTCGGATTGAGGCGATTTTTGAAGCAATTTTCCATATGAATTGGGGTAAGTGTTCTCTACTCTGTTTTGGTTATATTCCATGAATCTATCTTCGATTTTTAGCTCTTAGTTGAGGAATTTTAAAGAGGAAATTGGGGATTTTGGCCTAAAGTTTCATAATATGAATTTTACAGTTTTGAACACCGATTTGGAGTCGAATTTGAGTGAAACTAGTATGGTTGGACTCGTAATTGAATGGGTTGTTAGATTTTGTGAGTTTTGTCGAGTTTCGAGGCGTGGGCCCGAGTGTGATTTTCGGTCGGATTTGGGATTGGACTTAGGATTCGATCTGTATCATTTGTAATTGCTTCCTTGGGCTTTATCTGATGTATTTGAGTTGCTTTTGGCTAGTGTTGAGCCGTTCGGAGGTCGCTACGCGCGTGATGACATTCTTGGAGCATCGCTTGGCTTGCTCGGTGTCGGAATCAGCTTTTTTAAGATAAGTAACTCTTCTAAACTTAGTGCTGAGGGTATAAACCCCGAATTATGTGTTATGTGATTGATGTTGAGGTGACACACATGCTAGGTGACGGGCGTGTGGGCGTGCACCCTGTGAATTATGACTCTGTTGTTTCCAGGGCACTGAATAGTGACCTATTTTGTTGATATCTGTGTTTTCACCATGTGATTAAGTAACTGAGCTATCAATCATGCTAGATATCATGTTTAGGCTTTGTGCTGACATTATTAGGACCCATAGTGGTCATTTCTTGATGTCATCTCACTGATTTCAATGATATTTCGTACTCAGTCATATTCATGCATTCATATCATATCCCAGTCTCAGTTGTTGTTTATTGATACATCATATCATTGTTGTCGGGCTAGTTTCATGACATTGTGAGCCCGTGAGTGAGATTGGAGAGATTGATGGCTGAGTGAGATCGAGGGCCTTAGTGAGAGTGATATTATGGGATCGGATTGCATGCCGCAGCATGTTATATTGATTACACTTTTGGGATAGGGCTGCACGCCGCAGCGATATAGCGCTTGGGCTGAAGGAGCCCCTATATATATATATATATATATATATATATATATATATATATATATATATATATATATATATATATATATATATATATATGTGTGTGTGTGTGTGTGTGTGTGTGTGTGTGTGTGTGTGTATCGGGTTGCACGCCGCAACGAGCCTTATGGCTATGTGTATATGGATCGGGTTGCACGCCGCAACGAGCCTTATGGCTATATATATGTGGATTGGGTTGCACGCCGCAACGAGTATTGTACATTGCTGAGTGATGTTGAATATTGAGCACGGTAAGAGAGAAATGCGAGACAGTGAGATTGAGTACTTTGAGAGTGTGAGAACATGAGTTCATCACTGAGAGGCATTGCATTTGACATGCGTACTTGTGATACATGCATAGAGATGCATTTCCTTTTGCTGCTTGGTTTTGGTGACATTTATGATTTTACTTGTATCTTGACATGTAGGCATAGAGATGTACTTTCCTCATGCTATCTGAAAATGAAACATTTACCTGATGAAAAGTTTTTGGGAAAAAGTTACAGTTTTCAAACTTACTCACATTTTTGATGATTTCGGTAAAGGATTTGGATTTTCATTGATATAATTGAAAAGCGAAACTGTTTTGCAAAACTAGCTTTTTATCTCTAAGATACTTCTTTATTTACTTGCTTTACACTGTTATGAACTGCTATTGGTTATTTGTGTTGGACCCGACCTATGTTCCAGCTCGTCACTACTTTCAACCTAAGATTAGGTTTGTTACTTTTTGAGTACACGGGGTAGGATGTACTCATACTACACTTCCTGCACATTGCGTGCAGATTTCGGATGCTAATGTTGCTGTGCATTGCGGGAGCTGGATTCGAAGGTGTACCTGCATTGATGTTGTAGCTGCCTCTTATTCATGGTAGCTTTAGATTATAAAATTCTGTTTATGTACTTTTCAAACAGATGATGTATTTACTTCACACAGTTTTTATGAACTCCATTCTTAGAAGCTCATGATTTGTACTACGAGTCCTTGGGAAATATAATAGATCCAGATAATTTAGTTTGTTTAATTGACTTATTAGCAATATTGGAATTGGATAGTTGTTAGTTGGTTTACCTAGCGGGTTGGGTTAGGTACCATCACGACTAGTGGATTTTGGATCGTGACAAATGCATTGTTGAGCAAAAACAGCATTGAAGGTTGTGATTAACCCCAATTTATGCAGGAAGGCTCCAGTGGGTAGCCTATTTTGAGCAAGCAGCCATATAAAGTTTTTAATTTTGTTAGAAACTTTTTAGCTTCCATATCCAGTTAAAGTTACCTTCCTCCTCTTTCAACAGATTCTCTTTATTGTTACTAAGGAAAGTATAGGTTGACTGGTGGTGAAAGACCTATTTGGAGTCATCCCCCATATTAGTCTATCTTCCTTGGTAGAGTTAGTATACCCATCTGCTAGTCTTGTTGCATGTATCCCAGCCTTTGAGAATACATTTCCAGGTTGGAGATTTGGGCTTCTTGGGGTATGGTTTCAGTTACAGTGCTTAGAGATCAGGACTCTAGCCCATAAACTATAGGTGTTATGGTAGATCCTCCAGACCAGCCCAGCATGGGAGGCTTTGTTTTTATACTCAGCTTTCTGCAAACCCAGCCCACCATGAGACTTCTACCTAGTGACTTTGTCCCAGCTAACCAGGTACATGTTTTTCTTGTTTGGAGTGGTGCCCCATATAAAACTCCTCTGAATTCTATCAATTTGGTTTGTAGTCTTGGTGGGCAATTTGATGTATTGCATAACATGGCTTGGGATGCTGCTGAGGGAGGCTTTGGCAAGGATGATTCTTCCAATCATATTCAGATAATTTATTTTCCAGCCAGCTAGTTTAGATTGCATATTATCTAGTATGAATTGGAAATCACTACCGGTGGGTCTCCTATGGAACATAAGGAATACTAGGTACTTCCCAAAGGATGTTGTAGCTTGGATTGAAAGGGTATTTGTAAGGCATTCCTTTGTGTCCGGCTTAATGTTAGAGAAGAAGAGAACCCTGGACTTGGTGAGATTGATTTTTTGCCCAAAAGACTCATTGAAGGACTGCGTGATAGAGTAGATTGTGGTGCAGTTCCTAATGTTTGCTTTTGCAAACAGAGTAAGGTCATCCGTAAAGAAGAGACGGGAAATTTTTGGGACAGGCCTACTAATACTAATAGAGACATTGTTTATCCTGGACAGCTTTATCTATTGACCTGGAGAATGAACAGGTAAGGAGAGATTAGGTCCCCTTGTGTAATACCCATAAAAGGCTTGAAGGTGTCAGTTTTGCCACCATTCACTATGATGGAGATATTTGATGAGCTAATGCAGGGTAGGATTAACTTAGTTAGCCCAGGAGGGAAGTTGAAGGCATGCAGTGTGTCTCTAATGAAGGACCACTTCAGCCTGTCAAAGGCTTTCTCTAAGTCAATTTTGAGAATCATATGAGCCTGATTTTCCTAAAATGGGTGGTGTATTCTTGGACTATGATGGCATTGTCTGAGGCCCTTCTATTAGATATGAAACTAGCCTGGCTAGAGCCAATTATAGCACGGAGAAGAGGCTTGATCCTATTGATAATGATCTTAGTGATGGTCTAGTAGATGGTGTTACAAAGCCCTATTGGTCTGAAGTTTTTGAGCATAGTGGCTTGGGGACACTTGGGGATGAGACAAAAGAGAGTTTGGTTCATGATCTCATCCATGGAGTGTGTGTCAAAACATGACTTGCAGAAGTCAACTACTGAATTCCCCACAATGCTCCAGTATCTTTGGTAAAAGAATGGATGGAGCCTATCATGGCCAGGTGCCTTGGAAGGTTTAAAGGAGAAGATGACCATTTTGATTTCTCTATCCTCAAGGGGCTTATCCGAGCTATCTCTTTGATAGTCTAAGGTTTAAAGGTTCTTGGGTGTGGGAGAAAGTGTAGAGGCCCCTTAAGAATTGCATTATAGAGGCCTTGATGTCCCCTTGGTCATAGAGCCAGTTTCCACTATCCTCTTTGAGGGACATGATCTTGTTCCTTCTTCTCCTATTGAAGGTAGAGGTGTGAAAAAATTTAGTGTTGGCATCACCTCCAGTTAGCCAATTGACCCTAGACTTGAGTTTCCACAAGTCTTCCTCATTCTTCAGGATGGATTCAAGTTCTCTGGTCAGGTTACTTTCCAGATTCAACAGGTAATTTTTGGATCCCAATAATTCTGACCAGGATCCTTCTCTTTTTGTGGAAGATGTTACCAAAGGTATGTCTGATCCACTGGGTCAGTAGGTTTTTTAAGGTGTTAGTTGATTGGATTAGGGGGGAGTATTGGTGAAGGTCTCATTGATGATATTAGAGAAGGCGCGGTGGCTAGTCCACATTGACTCAAACCTGAAGGGCCTGTTAGAATTATTGAAAGAATCCTTCTTTAGCATTATTTGAACAGGGCAGTGATCTGAGTGGGTCCTAGGGAGATGGATAGCACTAGCCTCAAGGTACTGAGAAATCCATCAGTCGTTAACAAAGCACCTATCTATCTTTTCTAAGATTAGACTACTCCTATTTTTGTATCTTATGTTAGTCCATAAGTTTATTTACTGCCTTTGTAACCTAAGTCAACTAGCATGCATTCATTGAGGCAGTTCCAAAAGAGGTTGCTACGGCTTGAATTAATGGGATTACCCCTCAATTTATCCCTAGCTTTTAAGACTTAATTGAAGTCTTCACCTACAAACAAATTCCCAGTATTGCTTTTGCTTTTCCCATAACAATTTCCTATCACCTAATATGTTGCTAGCATAAATGGCTGAAAATAATCAAGGAGCATGGGATGGGAGTACCTTCACCATGGCATGGATGCCCTGAAGGGTAGTAGATACATAAACAGTGATGCAATCCTCTTTCCACATTATAATAATCCCACTAGACAACCCCATTGTCGGAGACTGGATAAGCATATCAAAGTGCTGCTCATCAGTCAGTTTCTTATGGTCAGCCATCTTAGTTTCTAACACAACCAACAGTGCTGGCTTGTGAAGCTGCACCATGTCAAGACAGTGTCTCCTAAACTCCGCGTTGTTTCCACCTCTAACATTCCATATGATGTAGTTCATCAGGGGTGGTTGGCGGTTAGGGGACTAGTTTCTGTGAGACTTCTCTATTCCCTGAGGAGACCTTACTGATTTCTTTTGGTTCCTGCTCTTCATGCTTAGAACTGGGGTCAGATTGAGGAGTGGTTTGGTCACACCCTGGCTATGGTGCGAGACCAGACTCAGACCACACTTGATCAAGGCTCCGGGGCACAATAACACAGAACCTCGTTGCTCTTCACACTGTACTCGATTATTCTGACTGAGTCTAGTATGAGAGAGTCTGTGCGTAGAGGGCCGTAGGCTGTTTCCTCCATTTCCGGTGGGCTTTTCCTTTTCAGAAGCTCTAGGGCTTTGTTGATCTCCCTTGTAATGTTTCCCAGTGGTGGGGACTGGTTATTCTCTACTGGAGTAGAAGGTGATGGAGTTTGATGGGATTGGGATCGATAGTCGCAAATACTGGAGACGTTGTTGGGTCCTCCATTCCCGGGTCTGGGAAGAAGAGGATTAATTGGAACGCTTGGGAAATGAGGGTGTTGATCATTAGTAGGTCCAGATTGGGTTGCATGTTGCCATTGCTTGTCATCACCTGTCACAGACTTGGGCCAAAGGCTGCCAAGGCCCTGTTTAGGGCCTCCACCGTTACCCTCGTCAGATGCGCTGGGTTTTGGACAATCAGGGTTACTGGTTGATTTTCCAGGGTGAAATTGTACGTTAGGCCTTGTCTTTGAAATGCCACTTCTAGCCACGATGCCGGTGAGTGGTCCGCTGGCAGTGGATGAGACGTCACAATGATGGGTGGCAGATGGTTATTTTCCATTTTTGTGTTTTTTTGTTTTACCTCTTTGGGTAATAGTAGGGGTTATGGTATTTGGGTAGGGATAATTATTTGGGCTGGGTGGTTCCAATTGGGTATGAACCCTATTGGTTGATTGAGTAGTGGCGTGGTGGCCCAAGTCCACATCCTAGCTGGGTATAGGTATAGGTCTGGGGTTGGGCTATTGGTAGGGGCCTCCTGATAGGCATCATTAACGGGCCTAATTGATTTTTCGATATCAGCTCCATCGGGCGCCGTTCCCGCCTTACGTTTGCCACTGAACTTGGGCTGAGGCCTCATGTGTTGGGCTGCTGGGGAGTGAGGGATGGGTTTTTGTTTATTCACAGGGCCACTAGGCATGTTGTAATTCTTGGACTGCATATTACTGGACTTAGAATTATATTGAAAAGTTTTGGTTTCCAGAAATTTACCAGATTTTGCATCGAACATTTTTACATGGATCTTTTGTGTTTTTTGTGCATGATGTTGGTCGCTTTCATTTCTGTTGTTCCTTCCCTTCATAGGTTGTTGGCTTGGTTTCTTTCGTCTAGGGAAAGTGACTGTCTTCCATCCATTGTCCTCACCCTCTTTGGTGTGTATTCCCGAATTTTCAGGGGCTTCTTGTGATGGTGATAGTAGAATTTTTTTGAATTTATAATTTTTTGTTGTGTGGCCAATTCTTCCACACGTTGTATATAACGTACCTTTACCATCATAAATCACCGCTTGCTTGTGATCACCAATGATTACTGATGTTTCCACTGGGGTTTCAAGAGGTACTTGGATACAGATGTGTGCATACCTTCCTCTCAATGTGGAAGATGTGCATGAGTCGATTTTGAGTAGTTTACCAAATTTTCTACCAACTTTTTTCAGTATTTCTTTGTCGTAGAATTCTGTTGGTAGTTGGGGTAGGCGAATCCATATGGATGTGGAAGATAGTGTAGCTTCTTGTGGGATGATTTTGGTTCCCATTTACGCACTGATAGGAAATTCTCAGAGACGAACCATGGCCCTAGGTGTAGTGCCTTAGCCATATTTTCCTCTAAACCAAATTCGTCTTTTTTAGTCTTTAAAAATAACTTTTACATGGACAAAATTGTAATTTAAGTTAATTCCATAATATTTAGGAATTCAAAAAAAATCAGAATCAACTAAAATTATGCTTATTAAATCTTTCCCTTTTAAACTAGATACGAAGTCCTAATATTTAGAACCTTAAATTTGATTAATATTTTAAGTACCTTATGTAAATTGTACTAATTCAAAACAAATCCATATATATAATATTAAGACCGCACTTGACCAAAGCTTACCTCTTATCATCACCAAAGAGAAAATTGTTTCAAAGCAAAATAATTAAATACATATTTTAAAAATTCTTTAAAATTATACAAAATAAGTAATTCGTGTCCAATTAAATCACCAAAATAATTAATTCATGTACAATTAATATTTTATGTTATTTGACATATCTTTGAAGAATCGTAATAAAAATATAACTACTTAACTTTGTTTGTGTCTCCTCGAATGAATTTGAAAATAAGTTTTAAAATATATCTTTAGAAAAAACTCTTACTTAAATCTTTAAGAATTATGTGTTCTTGCTGAAACAAAAGAAGATGCAGGATAACTTTAAAATTAAATTAATAAAAATATGAAACTAGAATAAAGTTGAAGCTGAATAAATTGAATGATGATTGAGGACATAGTAAGACAAAGTTTTAAGATCAATATTCATAAATTTTAGGAGCTTATATTTTATTTTATAACATAAATATAAATTTTAAAATAATATTATGGAAATCTTTTATTAAAATTAGTCATTGAGACGGGGAACGGGGGCAAAGCATACTATAATAAACAATTTAAAAACTTTTATATTCAATTTTCGAAATAAAAATAATGGCGTCAATATATTTTAAAGGACAAAATCAATTTTCTTTTTCTCCAAGAACAAGAAGTAAAGTAGACGGGCGGAGTCTGAACTGTGGACATTGAATCCCAAAGCCTACTTAACGCTCCAATACTCGCGCACTTCCCTATTTTCTACTCGTTCGCCGGCGCTGCTCGTCGCCTCCGTTAAGTTTACTACCGGAATCCGGTAATCCCTCTTTCTCTCTTCTATTTTTCCTATTAATCTTAACTCTTCAAGCTTAGTATTCTAGCCGTTAAATTGATTCGAGCTGAAGTGTATCGTATTTCGTCTCTCCTTGGCCAAATTTGTTAATCCGATGCTATTGTTATGAACTTAACATTATGCGTTACCTGGGATTTCGATGGTGGCTTCACCCTTATGTTCATTTTTTACTTACTTAGATTTGTTAATTTTGCCCTAACAAGAAATTTAGCATAATGTTTGGAGCTGCGAACTCAGCGGGGAATAGAAAAAGTAAAAAGTTTTCATTTTTTTTAATCTGCGGTTCTCCATTTTTCTCATAAAAAGGAGAAAAAAGAGAACCAAATTAGGTTTCTTGTGACCTACTCCTACTCTCATCCTTTGAATTTTAGTGTCTTTTGTTCTTGACCTAGACTTGTAATTATGCATTGAAGGTTCTTTATTGTAAGAAAAAAAGAAAAGAAAATTCAGCTCTCTTATTGGTTAAAGATCTGTCTTAGGCAGGTTAAGTAGTGATTTGATGAGGTGCTCGTGAGCGGTACCCGATGTTATTAGAAAACAAAAAAGTAGAGCGAGAATTAGAAAAAGAACTAATTTTTTTCTGGCTAAACTAATTTTTGTCTGTCTAGAAAGAGTTCTGTGATTGATTATTGTCTTTGGCAATTTCTTGGTACGTTTCGTGTTCGTGTTCAAATAACTCTTTACCAATGGGCCAGAGTGCAACACCTGATGTGTGGGTTAGGCGTATGTCATGAGTTCAAACCTTGCCCCGGCAAAAGCCTAGTAGAGAAGGGTCGAGGGCCGGGCCCATTATCCATGAGTTTCGAACTGTGCACCACTGATCCTCGTGGATTTCTCTGTCATGAAAAAATTAATTCCTTAGCAATTAAAGTAAATAGGATACACTCAAAATTAGGTCAATGACGCATAATCTCCAACTAATAGTTCATTTTCCTTGGCCCATTATTTTTCAGGGTTTCTATTGAAGATTAGCATTTAATTCAAATGGGTGATAGTCAGTACTCTTTCTCACTTACCACTTTCAGGTAGGCTGAAAAGTTGTTGTGTGTATATCGTCTCTATATGTATACTTTCCTTCAATCAAGTGCAATTTCTCTTGTAATGATTTGTTGTGAAATAGTCCATCTGGAAAGCTGGTTCAGATTGAACATGCCTTGACGGCGGTTGGATCGGGCCAAACATCACTGGGAATTAAAGGTAACTCTAGCCGTATTATAAGTTTAATTTTTTATGTCTATAGGTACTCGTTTGTATGAGTAACTCGCGATGTCCGATTATCTTGGCAGTATTGACATAAAAACAAAGACACTTCCTGTCAGCATGTGTCATGAAATCATAATCAAATTTTATGTAGAGAATGCCACAGAAAGAAGCTCTCTATTTTCAAATATCTGTCCCTTTTACCTTTTTTTTTTGGTTACAACTGATTTAGATCTCAATGGCTTTTGCAAAATAGATGATGCTATTACATTCCCCTGCTGAGGCCTTAAATTTAGTCAAGAAATGTATTTGTAATGTGATAAGACATTTTAATATAGTCGTCCAATTTGTCATAAAAGATTTTCCTTGTAACAAAATTCGATAGCTATGTTTTCCTTTTCTTTTTTTGTCAATAACTATCTAATCCTTATAGCGATCTCACTTGTCTAATTGGATGACTGCAGCTGCTAATGGTGTTGTAATTGCAACTGAGAAGAAATTGCCATCCATCTTGGTTGATGAAGCATCTGTAAGTTTATCTCTTTAGAATCAGCTTCATAGTCTGCTCATGACTGATTGTACTTGTGTTTGCATCCCTGGGTGCTTCATCTAGATTGCATGAATTGTAGTTTCTTGGATTTATTTCTAAATTTTAGTAGTCACTCAATGAGAATTTGCTTAGATATTAAAGTTCTATGTATTTTCTTAGTAGTGTTTAATTAACTGCTCTAGAGGGTAGTTTTCCAAATGTATTCAAAAGACGGTCGCCAGGCAGTGTATCAACAAGTGCATTTAGTGTCATGGTCTCGGTCTTAAGTACTTCTCTTCTGTGCTGCAGAACTGTGGAATAGTGGAGTTTATTCTTCCTACTTTATTGATCCTCTATTAGTGCTAGGCTTCATGACTACTGGTGTGTTTTTGAATACATGGGAATTTCAATAGGTTTCTTGCTTTTTGCTGTGTTTCCTTAACACGATATATATTACGTATCTATGTGCTTACAATAACCATCATCTTCCCCCCCTTTTATATGTGTATCACAGGTGCAAAAGATTCAAGTTTTAACACCAAATATTGGAGTAGTGTACAGGTTAGAAATGTTATGTTTATTGTCTCCAGGTATCTTTCTCATATTCTAGGATACAAGGATCCATAGTAAGCATGCCTTGAGTGGTATGTAACTGTCATCAGATTATGGTTGGCGTCCTCTGTGGTAGGGGAGCTCTTTTGTTAGGTTTGTTGATCCTTTCTCGCATGTTTAACGTCAACCATGAAGTGAACAGAGGTTCATTCAATAGAATGTCCTGGTTTATTTCATCTAAACCCAAAATTCCGGTCTGGCTCTTTTATATTTAGTTCATATTGGACCCAGTGCATTGCTCTTATAGTTGAAAAATTTGTGGAATTCAGAAGCAGAATTTCCATGAAAAGAATGTGTAAATTCATTTAGTTATCCCCAACTCCAGTGATATTTATATGAATTGTCACAATAATAAGCAGCACCATGTTTAGTGAAAAAGTCGCATAGCCCTCGTCAGTTTCACACTGACAGTTCAGTGGCGCCAGGTTAAACATAGGGCAGCCTTGTGCACAAAGCGCGGGGAAGGGTTTCCTTTCATCATTCTTATTAAGTCTTAAAAAGCATCGCTTTGTCGCTTAAAGCAATGATGCCATGCGAAGTAGGGGGTTATCACTTCATAGGTGAAGCCATGTGCTTCAGGGAAGTGTGCACTTCAAACATTTGACACGCAATGATACCAACGAGAAGTGGTCGGTTATTTGAATCTCAATTTTAAGGTTTAATATGAACACTGTTGTGTATTGGATGTAAAAATTAGTTATTTTAGTTGTAATTTGATTTTTGTGGTACTAAATTCATATATGTTTCGTACTTATTGATTTCGTAAATTGTGCACTTTGTTTCAAAGAAACACGCGCTTCACTTTTCACTTTTCAATTCAAGCTCCATGGACAGAATTGCTTTTTTTTTTTTTGTGCTTTTTGTTTGTGAAAACACTGCCTTTAAATGTCAATGTGAGACTAGCTTTTTACCAAAATAAATAAATAAATGTGAGACTAGCTTAATGCTTATTTCCACAGCCTACAAGAGCTCCTCAGTTCATGGAGCTAGCTTAAAAAAACACTTTAATGCTAACTTAGTTTTTCAAGGCATATTCTTGACTAACATTTAAGATTCTTGTTGCAGCGGCATGGGCCCTGATTCTCGAGTTTTGGTGCGAAAAAGTAGAAAGCAGGCTGAGCAATATTATCGACTCTATAAAGTATGAATTCTTCTTTACCATTGCTAAACCTTATTAACAAAAGTTTTTACCATTGCTGAGATTGATTGGTATGGTATTCTGGAGTTGCTGCTTACATGATACCACTTTGGGGGTCTGATATCTGACAGTTTATACAGTTGTCCTACTGGTTAATGTTTGACTAAATTAGGATATTGAAAGAGTATTTGAATACACATTTACTTGTATTATAATTCCTCCTTTGTCATTTTTCAACTACATGTGCAATTACTTGTATTGCAACTGACTTGTTTATGTGGATGTTGTTTGGGCATAACTTATGTATACTATTCCTGATCTGTCTATTTAGGAACCAATCCCTGTCACACAACTGGTGAGGGAAACTGCTGCTGTCATGCAGGAATTCACCCAATCAGGGTAACTACTGTTTTATGTCAAATTCACTTAACAAGGATAGCAATTTGGGTCTCACTTTATTTTTGTTGAAATCATTTAACCACTGTTGTATTTATTTATGATGATGATCAGCCTTTGACATTTTCTGGCTTGTCAAAATTAGCTTTGATATTCTTACTAAGTAATGTGGTTGACCTCAACTTCTTGCTTTATTAACTTAATAGTGGGTCAATCATCGTCGAAATGTATTTACCGGTAAAAGCTGAAGGAGTTAGTCTGTCGTTAATTGATTTGATGCCAGTGAAATTCATGAAGCACAACATTTAGACAACTTTGCTACATGTGTAGCTTGTGACTAATATGTCCACAGTGGACTTATGTTATGATACATTCTTGGTGCAGATAATATTAGCTTACAGTAGAAAAAATAGTGTGCGGTGTGCGTAATAAATGAACTCTTTGATATATACACATGTACAAAGCATCATTGCCTTTCACTATCCTTGTGGAATCTTGTCACGGAGTATAGTTGCACACATTTCGGAAAGCCTTTTTTCTTTTTTGATAACTGAGAAATCCCTGACAGTGTCACACGGTTTGAGACTTGATGGATAGTGGGCCTCCCCCTCTACCCTTCTCCACTTCAATACCGGGAATTTGTCTGCGATAGGGTTGAACCCGTGATGGATTTAATGGACCTTGTATGATGGTGTTGGTATTAAAGAAGTTGGAAAAGAAGATGCAGTTTTACGGTGTTTGTGAATGTCGTGTGAGAAGGGAAGAAAATGAAATGCTGTTACAAGTTTAATCTTCTTGGATTCTCAGTTTTCCAGTGTTCTTCCCCTCGTATATCTCTTGCACTTTACGTTCTGAGTTTTTGTTTCCTATCTAGGTCAACCTCGTTATTTTTTGGGTCATATTTTCTCATAGTCTATCAAAACTTAGTGTATATGAGACTGTTTATGTTTAGGAAGTGAAAAATTTCCCCATTTATAGGGAACCAAGCTTGGCCTCCTGCAAAAAATAAAAAGTAGAATTTGTCCAAAAATTCTCCATCGTCCAAAACATTCTTTCTGCCCAAGAATGATTTTCAGCTAAGTAAATTTGGCACGTACCTTTTTCATCGCATGAGGTTTTTGAAGCTTTCTCTTCTCTCCGTATTAATTGGAGGAAAAGCTTGTTGTTCCCAGTCGATGAGGTTCCTAAATATGCTATGGCTGAAAAACCTTGGTGTCAGACAGGGACTTTACTTATTGTGTACTTGGTCCTTAGGGTGCAAACACAAAGCTGAAGCGATATGGCAGGGAGTGAAGACACTTGAAAGCTTGAAAGGTCAATGCCTTTCCTTTGATGGCCGATTGGTTAATTAATAGTGTTTTGGACCCTCTACCAAATTACGTGATGTATTTGTTCCCTTTGCTAGCTAAAACTGAGAAGAGAATTCATAGAGTGATAAGGAATTTCTTTGTGGCAAGGGAACAACAAGAGGAAGTCCTTTAATCTGGTTAAATGGAACACACTTGTAAAAAATGTGAAAGATGGAGGACTAGTATCAAAGATCTTAGGAAGCACAAAAGAAGCCTATTGATGAAGCGACTATGGAGATTCAGTTATGTGGAAGAGGCCTTATGGGGGAACGTTACTAAGAACACGTATGGGATGGAGGACTACTTGTGTACCAAGTAAGTTAGAACATCACTTGGGTTGGCAATCTGGAAGTAGTGTTGTCAAAGGCAAAAAGCTCTAAAAAGTGCTACAAGTCTATTGGGGCTTTAAGCGCAAAGCGCAATTTAAGTGTGGGCTTTAGTAAAAACAGGCGCAATGAAGGAAAAAAGATAAAAATATCTATGTAATTCAAGAACAAGTAATAAGTTCTTTCATAATGTTTTCCTTAAAAACAAATTCACTTATTTCCCGATTATGTGTGTTATTTAGTATTGTTCGATTCAAGATAGAAATTATAGACAACGAGGTGCACGCCTTAGTTACTTGACTACATCGAAGCGCAGCTTAAGTGAGGTGAAGCGCTCTCCCAGAGCTTTTCTGAGCTTCAGGGCTTAAGCACGCCTTAAATGAACTTTTGACAACACTGTCTGGAAGACTAGAGAATCCTTCCGGCCTGAACTTACAGAGAAGGCAATCTTCAAAGTAAGTGATGGCAAGAAGATTTTCTTTTTGCATGACAATTGAATTGGGAATATGCCTTTGAAGGAATAATACCAAGACCTTTTCAGGATGATGCAAGCTACTGGTACTTCCTGACGCTTGGAACATAACATTCACAAGGCATGCGAATGACTGGGAGTTGAATAGAGCAGCAGATTGTTACAGTGTTTTGGATTCTTTTCAAGGCTTTTCTAACTGTGAAGACAAGTTACCTGCTGCCTCTGCTGGTGGGAGGTAGTAGGTACCCGGTAGAATAGTTGAGGTGTGCGCAAGCTGACCTAAACACCATTGTTATTTGAAAAAAAGAAGCTATTAATCGGAGAGTAGGCTGATCTTCTTATGTAAACTAGATTTCTGTGGTCTCTTCTTTTCCTTTTTTTGGTTTGATAAGGAGGTGACTATGATCTTTATCTGTTTGTGAGTTTTAATGACATTGGAAGTCATCCTGTGTAGCCTTCTTCTGCAATCTCTTAATTCTGTTAAACTTTTTTATTCTTTCCTTTGCAGTGGTGTAAGACCATTTGGAGTTTCTCTCTATCTTATGTACCATAGATTTCTATGGTCTTTTTCTTTTCCTTTTTTTAAAAAAAAAATAAGGAGATGTCTATAATCTTTATATGTTTGTGATTTTTAATGACATTGGAAGTCATCCTATGTAGTCTTCTCCCACAATCTCTTAATTCTATTAATTTCTTATTCTTTCCCTTGCAGTGGTGTAAGGCCATTTGGTGTTTCTCTCTTGGTTGCGGGGTATGATGACAAAGGTCCTCAACTATATCAGGTAATTTATGCCTTGTTCTGGCGTGATCTCTTGTCTCTTGATGTCCTTCACTGTTATTGAGGTGCATATGAGCTACTTGCCTAATGTTGGTTGATCTATACATTCATTCTTGTGTGCTTCATCTGTTACTTCTCCCACTTAATTGTGGGGAATGTTTTTCTTTATGACCTGTTTAACCAATACAGGATTCTGAATTTTGATGATAGAACTGTTCTAATATACAATTTGCTTCTGTCATGTAGGTGGATCCATCAGGCTCATATTTCTCTTGGAAGGCTTCAGCGATGGGAAAGAACGTGTCAAATGCAAAGACATTTCTCGAGAAGAGGTGAGTCATTAACACGGAATTTTGTGTACTTTATCTCAGTTTGAGCATTATCTTTTAGCTTCCTAAGTTGATCAGGCTTATATTATACTGATACTCAAGTCGTTGTTACTTTATCTGAAAATACACTTCAAGCACAGATCAATTTATCGAAAATACCGTTAAAAGTTTTAAAGGGTTCTGCTCCTTGGCCACTACCTTATAAGCTAAACTCTGAAAACCCTTGCTATATCCATGACAGCTATACTATCTCCCAATAAAGCCGTGAAACATCTAATTCTATCCCAATCCTTTTTGACAACAAACTTTTTCCATCTTAATTCTTAACTGTGCACCATATTAGTGATGCATTATCTCCTTGTGCTTCTGTTTTCTATCAAAAGATGGAAATGGTTGGAACATTAATTTTGCTGGGGAAACATCCTCATAGGTAACACTTTTTGGTGTATATGTAGAGCCAACAATTGAGTATAACTTTGTATTAGTTGGATGTCAAGCTGAGTAGAAAGACACCCTGCAGAGTTAGTTTGTCCAGCTGTTAAGTCCTGTCTTTGAATTCTTGTAATATTTTGCGTAAAAAGTGAATAATTGTTAGTCTTACAGAGTCGCATGCGCCTCTGCAAGAGTTTGAATCATTTTAGTCTCATCAGCCATCACCCGATACGAGTAATTATTAATTTGCTGGATGTGCCAAGGCTAAGTCTCCATTCAGAAGTACAAATATCAAGCCAACCATCAGGACAAGAGGTGAGTAGGAGGGTGGTTTAAGAGGAGAGGGAAGTGTGCTCAAGCATAGTCACTGCTGAAGTGCTGATGGATGAGTTCATGAAATCCTAACTCCTAGTTGCACTTGCGCCCCCAGGATTTTGGTCTAGTGGTAAAAGCGTAGCACATGATGTGTTGATTAGGCGAACCCTGCTGTAGAAAAAAGTCTGGTACTTAATCCACTGAGTTTCTAATGTGTGCCATTCGCCCTGGAGGATTACTCGGTTATTAAAATAGAGTTGCACTTGCATGAATTAACCGGACTTCTATTGATGCAGAGGGTTCAGCGAAAGGTGGTAAATAACTGATCATGATCAAGAATCTTTTGCTCAAATTGCTGGCTTATAGTAGCAGCCACTTGCGATTGAAACTGTTGAAATTCTTGTGTGCCCAGAAGGATGTAATCAATTTTTCCTTTTCCACCTTGATAATGTTGTCCACGTATTGGGAGTTGGGACAATCAACTAGGGATAATTTTGTTATTTGCTAACTAAGAGACAATTTGTATAGTTTTTGCAATTACTGGTTAACTTTTATTTGCGTTAAAAATGATGTTCATGCTTCTCCCAGGTACACTGAGGATATTGAACTTGATGATGCTGTACACACTGCTATATTGACCCTGAAGGAGGGGTAAGCATCTAACTTCATCATATATGCTGTATTTGTGTGCTCATATGAATTTCTCCTGTCGATAAGGTGTGTTTCTGCCATATCCTGTTTGTTGGAAGAGGAATTGATTCAGATTCCCTCTATTGTTTTGCTTCATTTGATAACATCAGAACTAAAGGAGTATTTACCTATTATTCGTATCAAAAGGAGGATACTGGAAAATATCATGCACTTGAACTTTTTCAGTTCGTTAAAGTGTTATCTTTAGCTGCACATTCTATTGCACGGGAAATTTTTGATTTTATGTTCTTTTAATCTTTAATGTGCTTCCAAGTGGACCCTCAACTATAATCTTACTTTCTATACTTATCCAGATTTGAGGGGCAGATCTCCGGAAAAAACATTGAAATTGGCATCATTGGCAATGACAAAGTATTCAAGTAAGTGTCTGTTGGCCTTGAACTTGAACATAATTTCTCTTTTTTAGATGGTTAAAAGCTAGTGGTTCATTTCTTTGCAGAATTCTCACACCAACTGAAATAGATGATTACCTACAAGAAGTAGAATAGATTCCGTTTTCTTCTCTAGTGGGTTGAGGAAAATTAGTTGTCAAGAAAGGAGCAGATGGAGTTTAATATCGCACAACTATTTGAGGATCGTGTTGATTTTTCTTTGTTACAGTTAATTATGGCACACTACTATCTGACGAGGAGTTTGTTTATTTTTCTTTATTACAGTTTGACCTTTTATCACAGCATACTTGGTTTTTGTTGACCATGAAACTGGCTTCTCATGATGCTACTTTCATGCCCGTTTGATGCGCTGAAAGTTAAATATGATTTATGTTAAGACGTGACAGACTGATTGGATATTAATTAAATCACTTGTGTCTAGAAGCTGCATTAGTTTTGAACCCCCTTAAACTAAAACAGATTCACATAGGTTCGTACCACTGTATCCTTGAGTTCTAAGGAGACAAGATACCAACTCTGGTGGATGGATCATTGCCATTAGACCAGAGTGTGTAGGCCAAGTTTGGTGGATGAGTCATGGCCATTAGACCAGAGCATGATAGACGGCCCCCATGGCCTTCGGGTCATTGAGCCGTAGATGATCGTTTTCAGCCCCAACCGCGGTGCTGGGATGGTCTAATGGCTGTCTTATAGACTTGACCCTGGCACCTTTAAACTGGAAATAGAAGAACCCAAGAGAAGTATGCTGTATGCTGTGTAATATAGAACCATATATTGGTCAGTGTGTGTATTGGAGTACGCTAGCAACTATAGCTATTTGGGAAGACACATGAGTCTTGAAAGGTCGAAATATTTGAGCACAACAAAACCTGTGTTTGATAATATTCAAATTGTACTCCTAATTTCTAGAGAAAATACTCATCTGCACATGGTGGTTGTTCAAGTTTGATATAAGCGAAAGATTCCGAGATAATTCTAAAAGCTAACAAGATGATTCTGGTTAAACCGCACATTCCTTAGAGAAAGGAATTATCTAAGGAATGAACTCTTTTGGCTAAGCTGATAAGAGAGATGGAATGAGCTGATCGATCTCCTATCTCCTCCTGAAGCTAGAGCAAAACCTAATTGAAAATAAATCGAATTATTGATTGCGTCATAAAGACCCTTATCTCCATGCCCCAATTGTCTCCTTGGAGGAATATGTGCTACCAAAAGATATTTCATCTGGTGTTCAATATCCCGAATTCATGAAAATAACGTGGACATCAGCATATGAAAAGTTGGAAATTATTCTAAGTTCCTGTTTTATGAATCTAAAACACCAAAAAATGAGGAACGATTATGGTGAAACGATGACTATTGTTCATTAGGTCGTTTTGATGGGCACACAAAATTTTAGGCGATTCGAAGTCTATCACCTAAATTCATGAAGATGATGTAGACATTAGCACACGAAAAATTGAAAATCGTCCTGAATTTTTGTTTTATGGCCCTAAAAAATGAGGAGCCGCCATGACGAAGCAATGACCATTGTTCATTAGGTCGTTTCTGATGAGCCCACAAAAATTTAGGCGATTTGGAGCCCATCGTCCGAATTCATGAAGATGGCGTGGACGTTACCACACGAAAAATTGGAAATCGTCTTGAATTCCTATTTTATGGCCCTAAAACGCTAAAAAACAAAGAACGGTCATGGCTAACCCATGACTATTGTTCATTAGGTCGTTGCGGATGGACCCACAAAATTTTGGGCGATCCGGAGCCCGTCGCTCGAATTCATGAAGATGGCGTGGACATTAGCACATGAAAAATTTGAAATTGTCCCGAATTCTTATGTTATGGCCCTAAAACGCCAAAAAATAAGGAACAATCATAGTGAAGAAATAACTATTGTTCATTAGGTTGTTTCTAATGGCTCACATAATTTTAGGTGATTCGGAGCCCGTCGCCCGAATTTATCAAGATGGTGTGGACATTAACACACGACAAATTGAAAATTGTCTTGAATTCCTGTTTTATCACCCTAAAATGCCAAAAGACGAGTAACAGTCATTGTGAAGTAATGGATATTGTTCATTAGGTCGTTTCTAATGGGCCCACAAAATTTTAGGCGATCTGGAGCCCGTCGCCCGAATTCATGAAGATGGCATTGACATTGGCAGACTAAAATTGAAAATCGTCCAGAATTTATGTTTTATGGCTCTAAAACGCCAAAAACTAGGAATAAACGTGGCGAAGCAATGGATATTGTTCACTAGATCGATTCTGATAGGCCCACAAAATTTAGGTGAATCGCAGCCCATCGTCCGAATTCATGAAGATAACATGGAAATTAGCACACAAACAAAAATTAAAAATCGTCCTGAATTTTTGTTTTATGGTTCATATAATGCCAAAAAATGAGGAACCATCATAGCGAAGCAATGACTATTGTTCGTTAGGTCGTTTCTGATGAGCCCACAAAATTGTAGGCGATTCAGAGTCCGTCGCCAAAATTCATGAAGATGGCGTGGACATTAACACTCAAAAAATTGAAAATAGTCTTGAATAAGCTTTATGGCCCTAAAATATCAAAAAAGGAGGAACAACGAAGCGATGACTATTGCTCATTAAGTCATTTCTGATCAGCCTATAAAATTTTAGGCAAATCGGAGCCCGTCTGCCGAATTCATGAAGATGGCGTAGACATTAGTACACATAAAATTGTAAATCATCTTGAAATCCCGTTCTATAGCCATAAAACACCAAAAAATGAGGAACAATTATAGTGAAGAAATGAATATTTTTCATTAAGTCATTCCTAATGGGTCCACAAAATATCAGGTAATTCAGTTCCTGTCGCCCGAATTCATGAAGATGGCGTGGACAATAGCACACGTAAGATTAGAAATCGTCTTGAATTCCTGTTTTATGGCCCTAAAATACCAAAAAGAGGAACGGTCATGGGAAAGTGATGACTATTGTTCATTAGGTCGTTCCTGATGGCCCCAAAAATTTTAGGCGATTCGGGATCGGTCTCCCGAATTAATGAAGATGGATCAAAAATCATGTTGAATTCCTATTTTATGGCCCGAGAACGGTAAAAAATAAGGAACGATCATGGAGAAGCAATGACTATTGTTCATTAGGTCGTTTCTGACGGGCTCACAAAATTTTTAGGCAATTCAAGACCGGTCTCCTGAATTCATGAAGATGACATGGACATTAGCACATGAAAAATCAGAAATCGCGCAGAATTCCTATTTTATGGTTTTATAACGTCAAAAGATGAGGAACGATCATGGATAAGCAATGACTATTTTTCATTAGGTCATTTCGGACGGACCCATAAAATTTTAGGCAATTCGGGACCGGTCGCCCGAATTAATGAAGATGGCATGAACATTAACACACAAAAAATCGTAATCGCATTAAATTTATGTTTTGTGGCCCCTAAAACGCCATAAAATAAGGAACAATCATGGAGAAATAATGACTATTTTCATTAGGTCATTTCTGATGGGACCACAAAATTTTAGTCCATCCGGGCCGGTCGCCGAATTCATAAAGATGGCATGGACATTAGCACATGAAGAATTGGAAATCGTGCTGAATTCTTGTTTTATGGCCCTAATACGCCAAAAACAAGGAACGACCATGGAAAATCAATGACTATTGTTCATTAGGTCGTTTCTGATTGGCCCACAAGATTTTAGGCGATTCGGGGCCGGTCGACCTACAAAATTTTAGTCGATTCGTGGCCAGTTGACGAAACCATGAAGATGGCGTGTACATTAGCACACGAAAAATCAAAAATTATGCTGAATTCATGATTTATGGCCATAAAATGTCAAAACACGAAGAATGGTCATGTAGAAGCAATGACTATTGTTTATTAGACCGTTTTTGACGAGCCCACAAATTTTTTAGCGATTTGGGGCCGGTCGCCCGAATTCATGAAGATGACATGGACATTAGCATGCGAAATCGAAAATCTGGCTGAATTACTGTCTTATGGGCCTAAAACGCCAAAAATATGGAATGGTCATGGAGAAGCAATGCCAATTGTTCATTAAGTCATTTATGACGGGCCCATAAAATTTCGGTCGATTCGGGATCGTTCGCCCGAATTCATAAGATGGCGTGGACATTAGCACAAAAAAGGAGAATCGTTCAGAATTCCTGTTTTATGGCTCTAAAAGGTTAAAAAACGATGAACGTTCATGGAGAAACAATGACTATTGCTCATTAGGTCATTTCTAATGGGCCCACAAACTTTTAGGCGATTCCGGGCCGGTCGTCCGAATTCATGAAGATGGCGTGGACATTAGCAAAAAAAAAAAATTAGAAATTGTGCTGAATTCATGTTTTGTGGCCCTAATATGCTAAAAACAAGTCATTGCTTCTCCATGTCCGTTCCTCATTTTTTTGGTGTCTTAGGGCCATAAAACAAGAATTTAGCACGATTTTCGATTTTTCGTGTGCTAATGTCCACGATATCTTCATGAATTCGGGCGACCAGCCCCAAATCGTCTAAAATTTTGTGGGCCCATTAGAAGCGACCTAATGAACAATAGTCATTTTTTTCCCATGTTCGTTCCTCATTTTTTTGGCGTTCTAAGGCCATAAAATATTAATAACACAATTTTCGATTTTTTGTGTACTAATGTCCACGCCATAGAGGTCACGAAGGGCTTTCCTGGGGGTCATAAAGGGGACTGGTGGAATGGAGAGGTCCAGGATAAAGTGGAAACAAAGAAAACTGCTTATTTGAAGCTAGTGGAGAGTACAAACGAGGAGGAAAGAAGGACTTATCGGGAGTGTTATAGAAAGGCAAAGAAAGAGGCAAAGTTTGCAGTTACGACGGCTAATAACGCGGCGTTTGATCGTTTGTACAAGGAGATCGGGGGCAAAGGCGGGGACAAGAAGTTGTACCAGTTGGCTAAGGTGAGGGAGAGGAAGGCTCGTGACTTAGACCAAGTCAAGTGCATCAAGGACGAAGATGACAAAGTATTGATGGACGAGGCATTTATTAGAAGAAGATGGCAGACATACTTCCATAACTGTTGAACGAGGAGGGGGATAGAAGCATTGTGCTGGGTGAGTTGGAGCACTCCGAGAGTTTGCGGGATTTTGGCTATTGTAGGAGGATTAAGTTAGAGGAGGTGAAAGGGGCGATGCGTAAGATGTGCATGGGCAGAGCGACAGGGCCAAATGAAATCCTAGTAGAATTCTGGAAGAGCGCGGGGCGAGCAGGCTTAGAGTGGCTCACTGGGATGTTTTATGTTATTTTCAGGACGAAGAAGATGCCCGAAGAATGGAGGTGGAGTACGATGGTTCCGCTGTACAAGAACAAGGGTGATGTCCAAAACTGCAACAATTATAGGGGTATCAAGCTGTTGAGTC
This sequence comes from Nicotiana attenuata, assembly GCF_001879085.1. NCBI lineage: Eukaryota > Viridiplantae > Streptophyta > Magnoliopsida > Solanales > Solanaceae > Nicotiana > Nicotiana attenuata. Next base: position 32,680,585 of record NC_031996.1, on the reverse strand, counting down.
ACACTATGAAGGTTTGGCAGAGGGTGGTGAAGGCCAAGGTGAGGAGGTGCGTGTCTATTTCTGAGGATCAGTTTGGATTCATGCCGGGGCGTTCGACTACGGAAGCGATTTATCTGTTAAGGAGATTAGTGGAACAGTGCAGGGAGAGCAAGAAGGACTTGCATATGGTGTTTATTGACCTTGAGAAAGCGTACGATAAAGTCCCAAGGGAGGTTCTGTGGAGGTGTTTAGAGGCTTGCAGCGTTCCGGCAGCATACATTAGGGTGATTAAGGATATGTATGATGGTGCTAAGACTCGGGTGAGGACTGTGGGTGGTGACTCGGACTGCACCAGGAATCGACTCTTAGCCCGTTTTTATTTGCCTTGTCGATGGATGTATTGTCGCGACACATCCAAGGGGAGGTGCCTTGGTGCATGCTATTTGCTGATGATATAGTGTTGATTGACGAGACGCGAAGCGGAGTTAACGCGAGGTTGGAGGTTTGGAGACAGACCTTGGAGTCTAAAGGTTTCAAGTTGAGTAGAACCAAAACAGAATACTTGGAGTGCAAATTTAGTGACAGGACCCATGAAGCAGATGTAGAGGTAAAGCTTGATGCTCAATTTATCCCTAAGAGAGCTAGTTTTAAGTATCTCGGGTCTATTATCCAAGATAACAGGGAGATTGACGAAGATGTCGCACATTGCATGGGAGCGGGATGGATGAAATGGAGGGCCGCTTCCGGTGTTTTATGTGATAAGAATGTGCCGTCGAGACTTAAGGGTAAGTTCTATAGAGTGGTGGTTCGACCTACTATGATGTATGGGGCTGAATGTTGGCCAGTCAAGAACTCCCACATGCAGAAGATGAAAGTAACAGAGATAAGGATGTTGAGATGGATGTGTGGGTGTACCAGGAGAGATAAGATTAAGAATGAAGCTATATGGGACAGAGTGGGAGTAGCCTCCGTGGAGGACAAGATGCAGGAGTCGAGGCTGAGATGGTTCAGACATGTTAAGAGGAGAAACATTGATGCTCCTGTTAGGAGGTGTGAGAGGTTGGCCATGGCGAGTTTGAGAAGAGGTCGAGGTAGGCCTAAGAAGTACCAAGGAGAGGCGATTAGACAGGACATGGCGTTGCTTCAGCTTACTGAGGACATGACCCTTGATAGGAGGGTATGGTGGTCGAGGATTAGGGTAGAAGGTTAGTGGGTAGTTTTTTAGTCGCTCACCGATAGTCTTAGTAACACGCATGTCCCTTCATATTCTTAGATTTTTGTTGCGTTATGTGGTTTTGTTCGCCTCAGGTATTGTATTCCCTATTGATATTTTTTGGTACTACTTATCCTTTATCTCCCTCTTCTTCTTCTTCTTCTTCTTCACCCTTTCCGAGCCGAGGGTCTATCGGAAACAACCTCTCTACCTGCATTAGGTAGGAGTAAGGTCTACGTACAGACTACCCTCCCCAGACCCAACCTGTTGGAACATACTGGGTTTGTTGTTGTTGTTGTTGTAATGTCCACTCCATCTTCATGATTTCGGGCATCCGGTACCGAATCGCCTAATATTTTGTGGGCCCGTCAGATATGACCTAATGAATAATAGTCGTTGCTTCTCCATGATTGTTTCTCTTCATTAGGTTATTTCTGATGGGCCCATAAAATTATAGGCGATTCGGTGCCGGTCGCACGAATTCATGAAGATAACATGAATATTAGCATACGAAAAATCGGAAAACTTGACGAATTCCTGTTTTGTGGCCCTAAAACACCAAAAATTGAGGAACAATCATGTAGAACCAACGACATTTGTTCACTAGGTCGTTTCTGACGGGCTCACAAAATTTAGGCGATTCGGGACTGGTCGGCCGAATTCATGAAGATGGCGTGGACATATTAGCACACAAAATATTGAAAATTGTGTAGAACTCCTATGTTGTGGCTCTAAAATGAAAAAATGAGGAACGGTCATAGAGAAGCAATGACTATTGTTCATTAGGTAATTTCTGACGGACTCACAAAATTTAAGGCGATTTGGGGCCAGTCGCACGAATTCATGAAGATGGCGTGGGAATCTACACACGAAAAATCGAAATCGTGATAAATTCCTATTTTGTGGCAATAAAATGCCTAAAACGAAGAATGGTCATGGAGAAGCAATGACTATTGTTCATTAGGTCATTTTTAACATGCCCACAAAATTTTAAGTAATTCGGGGCCGGTCGCCCGAATTCATGAAGATGGCCTGGACATTAGTACACGAACAATAAAAAATCATGATGAATTCCTTTTTTATGGCCCTAAAACGCCAAAAAATAAGGAACTATCATGGAGAAGCAATAATAATTGTTCGTTAGGTCGTTTCTGATGGGGCCACAAAATTTAAGGTGATTCGGGGCGATCTTCTGAATTCATGAAGATGGCTTGGACATTAGCACATGAAAAATCAGAAATAGTACTGAATTACAGTTTATCGCCCTAAAACATCAAAAAAGGAGGAACGACCATGGAGAAGTAAAAACTATTGTTCATTAGGTTGTTTCTGATGTGCTCATTAAATTTTAAGCGATTTGGGGCCGGTCGCCCGAATTAATGAAGATGGCGTGGACATTAGCACACGAAAAATCGTAAATCCTGTTGAATTCCTGTTTTATGGCCCTAAAACTCAAAAAATGAGGAACGGTCATGGAGAAGCGATGACTATACTTATTAGGTCATTTCTGATGAGCCCACAAAATATTAAGTTATTCGGGGCTAGTAGCCCGAATTCATGAAGAAGGTGTGCACACGAAAAATTGAAAAGCGTGCTGAATACAGTTAGACCTCTCTATAACGGCATCCCCATATAAAATCATTTATTATAAAAGCCATGTTTTTCTCAGCACTAATTTTTATGTTATGTTATAGTATATGTCTCCTCTATAACGACACTTTACTATAGCAGCTAAAAAATATCGGAACAAATGAGGCTATTTTAAAGGAATAATAGTCACTGCCTCACCATGACCGTCACTCATTTTTTGTCGTTTTAGGGACATAAGTAGGAATTCCGCCCGATTTCTAGATTTTCATGTGCTACAGCCCACGCCTTCAGCATGACCCCAGGCAACCGGACCCGGACCACCAAAAATTTAGTCGGACCATCAAAAATGACCTAAGGAACAAAAGTCACCACCTCTCCATGATCGTTACTTAGTTTTTGGCATTTTAGGGCAATACAACTGGAATTTTGCCTGATTCCAAGATTTTCATGTGCTATAGCCCACGCCTTCTCAATTGTCCCGGGTTTTGATACCCAATTTTTTCCCTATATAATTTTTATATAAAAAATACTTTCAAAATAGCATATATATGCATACATAAGCATACCTAAGTGTTTTGGTAGTTTCCAAACTTTTTAAGATTTTTAAAATTAATCTATTGTCCATTTTAGCAATACAAAATTAGGAATTATTCCCAAAACTATCAATATTGGTGAATAACCTATTTTATTCTCATATTTATATATCAAAATATATTTAAGGTGATTTTTGTATATTTATACAAATTTATTTAGCAATTTCCAAGCTAAATTACATGCAATTACAATATTAGCCTATTGTAGCATTAATAGCATTTTATAATTATAAAATTGGGTCCAGTATTTTTAAGTTTAGCGTTTATACATTATTAATTGTTTCAGTATTTTTAATTAGTTTTTAAAATTATTTTTTACTATTTTTATAAATAAAAGGGTGAAACTGGCTATTTAACATTTAGCCCCATTTCCATTTCAATTACCGCCCCGCTTTTTGTTTCAATTTTAGCCCCTAATCAACCCAATTCTGCCCAATTAAACCAGCCCAGTTCCGATTTGGACCCAACCCACGACCCAATTCAAAACGACCCAACCCATTCCCCATATACCCACTTAAATCTGGACCGTTGATCACTCGAGATCAACGGTCAGAATTCACCCTTCCTTAATTAACCTAACAACCTACCCTAATCCCCCTCATTCTCACCGGACCCGCCGCCCTGAAACCCCAAACACTCTCAAATCCTCTAAACAACTCTCCGAAACCCTACCCTCCTCCCACCTTCTTTCACCGGATTTTCACCGGAATCCATGGCTTCCCAGGCCATGGATGGGATCTACCCACCCTCTCCACCATTAGACCATGGGTGTTCAAGGTCTGGAAAGATGACTCGATGTTTCTCCCTCCGATCTTCTCCGACCTTTGATTCCATGGCTTCTCCGGCCATGCTCCGGCACATTCGAGACTCAGGAGCCTGATTCTTGACCTCTCCGACTCAAGATCGGACCTGTCTCCAAGCCTTTCTCATTTCTAGGGTTTCTCCGAAACCCTAAACCATTCGAGGTTCTTTCACCGTTATTTGTTTAGATCTGTACTATGTCTATGCTTTTCTTGCCATCTAGAGTGTTTTCCCCAAAAGTTTTGTCAAAAATAGTTCCTCTCTGATTTTTAGGGTTTCTGCAAGGATTTTTGAATTAATCTTTCTGATTCTTTTTCTTCTTTGCTTCATGTGTGTTTGTTTATGCCTTGTTCGTATGATTTCTTTTATGCATGTATTGTCTTTTACCTCTTCTTTTCTACTACTGTTAATCTCTGCTATGTTTTCACTACTCTTCTGCTATATGTGCCTACCGTTAAAGTTATTTGATTTTGTGATTCTGTTTATGTCCTTACATGCTTCACCTACTTGTGTTCAAGTTGTATTATTTCCTTCTTCTGAACTCGTTTAGGTTCTGAGTTTCCTCAAGTATGTTCTTCATAATTTTTCTTCCTTTGTCGTTCAAGCATGCTCTCATATCTGTTGTGTTGAGACTCTGAAACAAATGGCTTGTTTTCTCACCTCCATGTCTGAGTCAATCGTGAAACCCTAGGATTCGGGGGTTTCCTTTTGACGATTTATGTTTTGTGTTTGAGTCAGGGTTCCACATTAGGACCCTGGACTCTCAGACTCACTATGAGTCTGCAGGTCGAACCTGTATCTTTTGCCCATGTTTCTGAACTTCTCTTTGATTAAAATTCTCTTTCAAATAACTTGACAGTCTCTTCTTGATTTACATGTTTGTGTGTTTATATATGAGAACTCTTCTTTCAAAAAAGGCTTTGCCAACTACTGATTGATTCCGGATTCCTTTAATTGTGTTCACTTGATAGTTACTGGTTTTCCTTAATTGAACCTTTCTTTACCCCTTTTTCTTGACTTGATTCATTCGAGTAAAGGTCTGAATTTTTAATTTTTACTGTTTGATTCCCTTTCCCTTTTTTACAAACCGTGTACTGTTAGTTGGTTGCCTTAAATAGCTTCTATGTACTTAACCTTTATTATACTACTAGGAAAATATTTTTAAAATCCCTTTCCATAATTGTTTTGCCCGTTTGAAATCAGAATCCCTTAACTAAAGGGAGACTGATCACAATGATATTTCCTTACCTTTTTCTTGCTTATTTGCTACACTATAAAAAGGGCACGACCCTTCTGCATTGACACAGGCTTTTAGTTTTAAACTTTGAAAACTTTACAACTCTAGAACTTTGAATTTCCAATCACAATACTTTTTTCAAACTCTCTACTCTCTGCTGAGACTTTTTGTACTGCTTTGCAATTTGGCTTTTCAAGGCTGCTGTTTTACTTACCTGTTTTCCCTAAAACTGGTATGTCCCAATTTAATTTCAGCTCCTTCCCTATGTGTTTACTTTACAGTTGCCATGTTCTGGTTTACTTTGTTGTTTATACTCTGTATTAAGCATGTTCTTTCTTTTATGTTTACTGCTTGCTATAAAATCCCCATACCCCCATTCCCCTATGTGTGTTGAGTTAAAGTTCATGGCCTGGCCGCATCCAAATTGCTGCCCAGGTCTGAACCTGACCTTCAATAGGTCCTAACTCCCAAACTCAAGCTGACAGGCTGGTCAGGGGTGTGCCAGCATCCTAATTGCTGGGCATGACCACTAGTTTTGTCATGGCTTTCCCTAATTCCCCCTCTATTGCACTTACACTTATTCTTAGACTCTAAGTTCTGCCCCCCTCCTATGAGCCTTGCCTTGGGGACCTTGAGTTCTCTCTGAACTTGGACATTTGAGGGCTGGCCCTTCCACACTGCACTATAATTTGATCCTGCAAATGTAATTAGGTGTGAGCACTGCCTGGAGTTCATGAAGCTCCTTGGAACTTTGACACACCCAAAGGATGAGAAAGGCTTTGGAAATCTGATCTTTGGAAGTTGGTTTATCTCATGTTTCAGCCTAGGAGTCTGAATTAGGCTCTCCTTGGTTAGAGCTTTAATTTCTGATGTAACTTTTTTATTTTTCTTGATTCATTCGGGTTGTAATAATTTGTAATAACTTATGGGGGTGTATAGTGAAAAGGGGAGGGTCACTTATGTTATGCATGTGGGTAGACATCATGCTTTAGGTATTTATTTCTACAATCACAGCCTGTTTTTTCGCTTATGCATCTACATATAGAAATCTTGCCTATATGTTTATGCATCTACATATAGAAATCCTGCCTATAAGTTTATGCATCCACATATAGAAATCCTGCCTATAAGTTGTTTCATTACTGCATTAGAAATCCTGCCTATAAGTTGTTTCATTACTGCATTAGAAATCCTGCCTGTAAGTTGTTTCACTACTGCATTAGAAATCCTGTCTATAAGTTATGCATTTCATTAGAAATCATGTCTATAAGTTTCTGCACTTCTGCATATAGAAATCATGATTATAAGTTTTCTGCACTTCTGCACATACACATGTCATTAGGCAAACAATCCATAGGTTAAAGAATAATCAATTGCATCCTAGATACCATGCTCATAGGATTCCTACACTTACATAACCGTTTTAAAATCCATAACGCTTAGAATTCATGCCTGTAGGAGCAATCGTTTAAATCTGATTCATCCGCAAAGTCTAAAATCAGTAATAATGTTGTTAACATCCGCAGAATTGGTTTATTTCTAAAATCAGTAATCTTCTTTAAAATCAGTATGTTTGACCTTGTTAGATATCATGCCTATAGGTTTCAGCTAGGCAAACCATTAGGTAATCAATTAATTATACCAGTCTTTAATAATTACAATCAACAGGCAGGCCTAATTCGGACTTTTTATCTAAAAATATGTAATAATCAGCCACCCCCTTTACGTAATTTTAGTAAAAGACCTAACCAGTAATTGAAGTCATGCTATATTTGCTCTTTTAAGTGAGGAGGCCTGTGTGAGCCTTAATTGCAATTTGTTTCCCCTAACTGTTTATGCGTTTTTTTTGCTTGTCGCCTAGACTTTTATCCTTTTGAAACTCCGAAAAGCCCCAAATCCCCTCCCTTTAGGACTAGTAGTCTCAATGCCTCCGAGACTGATAGGATTGGGACGGGTAATAGCATGCATTATGTAACGATACTATCCCGCGCTTTAATACCTTAACGGGGTGGGAAGGGTAGATATGGATATGATGACCGATGCGATAATACCCATGTAGCCCCTCTTTGAGGAGTGATTACTGGGTGTTGCATTGACGTGATCCATATTAATCATAAACCTAGGACCCCCTCCCTTTTTACTTGCTTTCGTCTATCTCTTTTAAATTGTCTAAATCTTTCATAAAATTTCTGCCTTCTTTACCTTTCCCCAAGTTTTAATTTATTTGCAATGTTGTATGCGAATCCCTCTTACTTGAGCCCTTAATCGCTTACTTGATTATGTGAAGTCAGAACTATAGCATGGCCGGGAACCACACTAGTGGATCTTGGGGGGTGCCTAACACCTTCCCCCCCGAGATAATTTCAAGCCCTTACCCATTCTCTGGTTCTTCTTCTTTTATTTCCTTCTTAGTTTCCTAATGCACTCAATCATTAGGTAGAGACTCTTCTAAATCTCAAACCCAATTCCTAAAAGGAAAAGAGTTGTCCGCCCAAGTGTCGTAAACCCGATTTCGCGAGAAAAAGGGGGCATAGATAGCATGGCGACTCTGCTGGGGATTTCTTTAAGACTTTTACCATTTCATGCTATTTGTGACTTCATGCTTCTTTACATGTCTTTACTTGTTTTTAAGTATTTATTCTTTCTTCTATTGCGAAACTAACTTGGTTCTTTGTTTCTTTTCTTTAATGCTTTCTTTTACCGCTTTCCTTCAATACTGTTGTAACTACGAGCAATTATTGTGACCATTATTTGATGAACGTGAAAGTACATGACAATTTGTTAATTATTGTATTGCATTTTTTCGACATCATATTCCACTTGTGCCAAACAAAAGACCATAGCAACGCTTATAATGAGTGGTTGCGCTCTTCCGATATTATCACCCCCTAAATCCGGCAAAGGCATATTTGCGGTAAATCCAGTCGATCAACGGTGTAGTCGACAGTTCCGCGCCTTTCCCTCTTGAGTTGTCCGCTCAAGGGTACCAGTCTAGAACCCCATAGAAACCCTACTCTATTTAATTGTGCATGCATCATGGTCAAACCTAGCCGAGTCAGTTATGTTGTCCGCATAATGACTCTTTAAGATAGCCTTGTCCAAAGTCCACTGGGTTTCCTTGAGACCCAAACGGACCTTACCACGTTCTGTGCATTCATTTGGAGAACTAAATGCTTCTCATGCTAATTATTGATGTTAAATAGTCGAGTCCGGTGGGGGAAAGGGGCCTAACCTTTTGATTTTGCAGAAATGAGGCACGAAGTCCCCAGATTCGGCATGGTCACCCACATTCACCCCAAATTGCTAAGTTGGTGGAAGGATCTCCATTTCAGCGATCAAACTCTTGTCTGGAAGTATCTAGGAAACCTTATTTCTCTCCTAGACATTCAACCCAACAACAAAATCATAGAAGCTGCAACTCTGTTTTGGGACTGTGATAGGTCGGTATTCCGCTTCGAAGACATTGAGATGACACCTTTGCTTGAGAAGATAGGAGGACTAGCTGGGATACCATGGGAAACTCCGAGTTTGCTAATGCCGGAAAATCGTAAGGGTAGGGGTTTTCTTGAGATGATGGGTCTAAAGAAGAATCCCGACTTGACATGTTTGGAGAAGTCTTACATTCCCTTTGACCATTTGTATGAAAGGTACGACCATAGCAAATCATACCGTACCTATCCGGACGAGTTCGCCATCACCTCATTGGGGCACATCCACCGAAGGGTATTTGTGTTTATGTTCTGTTTCTTAGGGATGATAGTTTTTCCAACAAAGAAAGCAAGAATCCATACCAGACTGGCCATGGTCACCAAGACCTTGATGGAAGGAATTTACGGGCAGCCATTCAGCCTTGTGCCAATGATAGTTGCAGAAATATACCGAGCCCTAGAAAGATGTCAACAAGGGGCCAAACATTTCGAGGGATGTAATTTGCTACTCCAACTATATCTCATGGAGCACCTCAAAAGGGGTGAGTACCGACAGGAAATCCATCGTAGAGACTTGGATGATCATATCGCTTTTCATCACCCAAAGCAGATGAATTATATGCCCAACATGTTCGCCCAACCAGAGAATGCTAGAGAGTAGGTCGAGCTCTTCGACAATCTTACTGAAGACCGGGTGCAATGGATGTTCGAGTGGTTCCCCACTGAAGAATTCATCATGCGGTCTAGGGATACTCCATTTCTGATACTGATCGGTTTAAGGGGGACCTACCCATATGTCCCTATCTGGGTTATGAGACAGGCAGGCAGGAAGCAGGTTATACCAAGGGTCGACAAGATGAGTCATTTCCGAGATGACTTCCAGGCTGACGATAGTCCGTACAAGTGTCAAGCTCAACATGTGTGGCACTGCAAAATCATCCTGGGAAAGGATTCCATAGAACCAGACAGGTACCACGCTGGTTATACTCCATACTATCCAAGCTGGTTGGAGGACGATCATAGTGGGTTAGGACAACCCGGGCTTATTCGAGGTCACAGGGTCATCGACGAAAAGGCTGAAGTACAGGTTAAGTACAACCAATTGCGCAAGAGGATGCGGGAATGTGAAAACGAGCACCGCGAAATACAAGAAGCCAATCAAAAGCTAATTGGAAAATGGAAAGATATGGCTGTCAGCACCGACAAACTACTGATCTGTTTGGAGCGGGGCATAGTGGAGCTGGAAAAGAAGTTCCTGAAGAGGATTGAAGATTGCCGGGTTGCTGAAGGAAATGAAGGCGGACATCTTGCGAGGGACTACTTGTTGCTAGGATTGCGCGAGTTGGGAGAACTGTACGAGGGAGCCAACAATGCCGAGTCCGGGGAAGGTCCTTATGGGACCAAGTAGATAGGAGTTTATTTTGCTTTACAAATGTAATAGGGACTATGGCCACTAGTGACACTTTATTTCCTGTTATTTAGTGTCGTTTCGGGATTCGTCTTATTTTTTTTATCAATGAAATGAGGCATTTAGCATTCTAAGTTCTCCAAATTTACTTGTCACTAGGCCTACCTCGGGCACAACGAGGCTCCCAATTTAGGACACGATTTATATTCTTACACTATGTGTTTAAATATTGCAACATTTTCTTCTCACGATCCCTACTAACTTGTTACCTTTTGTTTTTACTTTTGCTTATCCCCTCCCCAAAGGTTAGTTCGTGCACTCTGGCATCGTCATCATATTCCACAAGATCCAAGGGTCCTCCTCCTCCTCCTCCTCCTTCGAGTCCTATCAGAAACAAGAACAAAGGAAAGATGGAAGATTTGGGAAACATCAGAAAGGAGAGCTCAGTTGAAAGAGTAGAGACTTCTCAGGGTATTCAGGTTTCCAAGGAAAGTGCCTCCCAGCTCGAACAGAAGTTATTAAAATTTCAGGAAGAATTGGACCAAGTTCGGAACTTGGCAAGCTTGTCATTTTCCCTCACTACCCCGGATATCAGCTTCCCCAACACTCAAAATCCCATACCTCCTCAAAACATCCCGAAGCCACAAAACCAACCCACTCCCCATCACCACTGCAACACATGCCACACTTCAAGCAACACCCCACTGCTCATCCCCGAACCACTGAACTCCACAAATGATCATCACCACAACACCCCCATCTATGTGGAAACCATACCACACCCCATTCAACCCGCCTCAAGCGCACCTGAGTCTGATGACAAAGACTCTCTTATCAAGAATCTAGCCGCAAAACTCAAGAAGCTGACTAGCCGAGTTTAGGGTGTTGAAGGAAGCAAGGGGATCGAGGGACTGAATTACGAAGACCTTTGCATTCAACCAGATGTCGAACTGCCCAGGGGTACAAACGTCCAAATTTCGAAATGTTTGATGGCACCGGGGATCCCAGAGTTCATTTGAGGACATACTACGACAAGCTGGTCGGAGTAGGAAAGGATGAAAAGGTTCGCATGAAGCTCTTCATGAGATTGCATTCAACCAGATGTCGAACTGCCCGAGGGGTACAAACCTCCCAATTTCGAAATGTTCGATGGCACCGGGGATCCCAGAGTTCAGTTGAGGACATACTACGACAAGCTGGTCGGAGTAGGAAAGGATGAAAAGGTTTGCATGAAGCTCTTTATGAGAAGTCTGAGAGGGGATGCGCTATCTTGGTACATTAGTCAAGACCCGAAGAAGTGGTTGAACTGGGTAAGTATGGCGTTCGATTTCACGGACAGGTTCGGATTCAACACGGAGAATGCGCCAGATGTGTTCTACATCCAGAACATGAAGAAGAAACCCACAGAGACATTCCGCGAGTATGCTACTTGTTGGAGATCAGAAGCTGCTAAGGTCAGGCCGGCTTTAGAAGAAGAACAAATGAACATGTTTTTCATCCGAGCTCAAGACCCACATTACTACGAAAGGTTGATGCTGATTGAAGGCCAGAAATTCTCCGACATCATCAAGCTAGGGGAGAGGATCGAGGAAGGTAGTAAAAGTGGTATGATCACTAACTTTGAAGCATTACAGGCTACCAACAAGGCTCTACAGTCTAGTGGCACGTCCAAGAAAAGGGATGTGAGTGCCGTGATGGTTGCACAGAGAACCAGAATCCCCCAATCAAATACCAAACCTACCCAATACCCCTTCTTACATATCAACCTACCTCAAATTACCCCGCACCTTCCTACCTAGCTCCACCACCTACCTATCAATCACCTCCACCTCCCACATACCAACCCACTTCACCCAAATATTCCCAACCCGCACAAGTCTACCAAGCTTACAACACTCAACCATCCCACTATCAATCACCTCCTACTCGCCCAAACTTTCATAGACCCCGACCGAATTTTGACCGCAGACCTCCCAAACAATACACCGCCATTGCCGAGCCAATCGACTAGCTGTACGAAAGACTCAAAGCCGCTGGTTATGTCACCCCTGTCCCTGCTATAACTCCTGAAAACCCCTCCCAGTGGATTAACCCAAACAAAACCTGTGCATACCATTCTGGCATGAAGGGACACACTATTGATGAGTGCCGCTCCCTGAAGGAAAAGATCCAGGCTTTAATTGACAACAAGATCATCGTGGCAAAGGAGCCTGCTCCGAATGTCCGTAACAACCCTCTACCAGACCACAAGGGTGGAAGTGTTCATATGATTGAAATAGAAGATGATTGGGATCCCAAAGGATCAATCGGTTTGATCACGGAAGGTGACGATCCAAAGAAACCAACAGTCACTCTTAACCCGATTGTAGTCCAAATTCAGCCTTCTGAAGATGCTGAGGTGAACATGTCCATACCGCTTGAGTTTGAAGCACCAGCCTCCGCAAAGACGCCCACACCAATCGAGGTCGAGTTTGGGTCCCCAAAGGCACCTGAGCCCTTTAAAGTTGCTGTATTACCTTCCAAGGCAAGGGTGCCTATTCCAGTAGCAATGACAGCCGTAACATCGTTCCACACAAAAGCTATACCGTGGGACTACACAGCCGAGGCAAGAAGGAAAGGAAAAGCCAAGTTCGGAGAAACAGTTGCAGCGCAGGGTATGACAAGAACCGGCAGGGTTTATACCCCAGAACACTTAGCTGAGTCGAGTAAGCAGACCTCTGGCCGACAAGCCATCATTGAAACTGGACCCGGTGATCTCTGGAGAAAGATACAAGCCAGGGAATACTCGGTCATTGACTAGCTGAACAAAACACCGGCCCAAATTTCTATCTTGGCTTTATTACAAAGTTCTGATGCACACAAGAATGCCTTGTTGAAGGTATTGAGTGAGGCGTATGTGCCAAGAAACATCACTGGAGGAGAAATGGCGAACATGGTAGGCCAAGTGTTAGAGAGTCATAAAATCACCTTTCACGAGGATGAGCTGCCACCGGAAGGATTGAGTCATAACAAGGCATTGCACATCACTGTGCAGTGCGAAGATTATTTTATCACCCGAATCCTGGTCGATGGGGGGTCCAGTCTCAACATTTGTCCTCTGGTAACACTCAGAACATTGGGAAAAGGGCTGCATGAAATCAAGGATGGGGCCATCAACGTCAAAGCTTTCGACGGATCTCAGAGGTCCACTATTGGGGAAATTAGCCTACGTTTGCAAATGGGGCCCACTTGGTTTGATGTTTATTTTCAAGTGATAGACGTGCCGGCTTCTTACAATCTGCTGTTGGGACGACCATGGATTCATGCCGCCGGGGCCGTGGCATCAACACTACATCAGGCAGTGAAATTTGAATGGAATCACCAGGAGGTGATCATTCATGGTGACGGTAGCAACCCCATATATAGCCGACAGACCATTCCAGCAATTGGAGGAAGAAGAAGATTAGGTGGGGAAACTTACCACCACATCGAGCGGGTCAACGCAGTCGACAAAGACAAATGGTGGAACAACAAAATTGAAAGCATACTGAATTGGAGCGGATATGAACCTGGCAAAGGACTTGGCAAAAACCTCCAAGGAATCGCTAAGCCTATCAAGCTCAAGAAGCACGGTACCACCTTCGGGTTGGGGTATGAGTATACCTGAAAGAATTCAAGGACTAGTTGCCACCCTGGCGCGGCCCTTACTATCCATTGGAGCAGCCGATACCCCGTCTAGAGCAAACTTTTCAACCAGCTGAGGTTATCTATGGGTCAGAAGAAGAGGAAGCATTAGCAGCAATGAGGAATTCGTTCCTGGAAGAGGATGATATGGACTGTTGTGTCATTTTTGAGGAGGAGGGGGAGGAAGGCCCTTCCATACAGGCTGTGAGCAGAGGAGCACACCTCAACAACTGGACCGTCAGAACCACCAGAGCCCGACGAGCCCGGGGTAGCAAGGCTGAACAAAGCATTACACACTATTTTGCTTTATTAAAGTTTATTTTCCTTTCGCATTTTTCTTTCTTCGCAAGAAAGAGCTCCAATGTTCAAAACACTTATGGAATTTATCAAAGTATTTCAATTTTCTTACAAATCCCTCTCTTATTATTTTCTCTCATTACTTTACTCAAACAGCATTACTATTACTCATCTTGATGAACCAACGACTGTGACATGCGACGAAACAACACGACAAACGGACACAGATTCAGAGGAAGATGATATACCGGAAGAAATCATTAAAGAAGTTGAGAATTTTGAGAATAGGCCTAAGTCCAACCTGGACGAGACGGAGATCGTCAATCTGGGAGATGCAGAGAACATCAAAGAAACACGAGTCAGCGTTCACTTGTCACCGTCTGAGAAGGAAGAGTACACAAAATTTCTAAAGGAATATGAGGACATATTCGCATGGTCATATGACGACATGACTGGTCTAAGCACGTCCATTGTGGCTCACAAATTACCGACTGATCCGGCCTGTCCGCTAGTGAAACAGAAGCTCAGAAAGTTCAAGCCATACATGAGTTTGAAAATCAAGGAAGAAGTCACTAAGCAGGTCAAAGCGAAAGTTCTCAGGGTAGTAGAATATCCAACATGGTTAGCCAACATTGTGCCAGTACCAAAGAAGGACGGAAAGGTTAGAGTTTGCGTCGACTACCGGAATCTCAACCGGGCCAGTCCAAAAGACGACTTCCCCTTGTCGAATATACATATCTTGATTGACAATTGCGCCAAGCATGAGTTGCAGTCATTCGTTGATTGTTTTGCCGTGTACCATCAGATATGGATGGATGAAGAGGATGCCGAGAAAACAGCTTTCATTATGCCGTGGGGGATGTATTGTTACAAAATGATACCGTTTGGGTTAAAGAATGCAGGGGCCACCTACATGAGGGCCATGACCACAATTTTTCATGACATGATACACAAGGAGATCGAAGTGTATGTAGACGACGTCGTCATCAAATCCAAGAGAGCCACTGACCACATGGAAGATCTGGGGAAGTTCTTCAACAGACTGAGAAGGTACAACCTGAAGCTGAATCCCGCAAAATGTGCATTTGGGGTTCCTGTCGGAAAACTACTCGGGTTCATTGTGAGCCGCTGAGGGATAGAGTTGGATCCATAGAAGGTCAAAGCTATTCAAGAATTGCCGCCGCCGAAGCAAGAAGGAGGTTATGAGTTTCTTGGGGAGACTTAACTACATCAGCAGGTTCATAGCCCAGTCTACAGTTATTTGTGAGCCAATCTTTAAGATGCTAAAGAAGGACGCCGCTACCAAATGGACTGACGACTCCCAAAAAGCCTTCGACAGAATCAAAGAGTACCTGTCAACACCGTCGGTTCTGGTTTCGCCCGAACCAGGTAGACCTCTGCTACTCTACCTTGCAGTATTGGATGGAGCATTTGGTTGTGTTCTGGGACAGCATGATGAAACGGGGAGAAAAGAGCAGGCTATTTATTGTCTCAGCAAGAAGTTCACCCCGTATGAGGCCCGGTATTCCTTATTAGAGCGCACCTGTTGTGCTCTAACTCGGGTAGCTCAGAAGTTGAGACATTATTTCTGTGCTTACACCACGTATCTCATATCAAGAATGGACCCATTGAAGTATATCTTTCAGAAGCCCATGCCCACCGGCAATCTAGCCAAGTGGCAGATCCTGCTGAGTGAATTTGACATTGTCTACGTGACTAAGAAAGCAATCAAAGGACAGGCCCTAGCAGATCACCTCGCTGAAAACCCTGTGGATGGAGAATACGAGCCTCTGAAGACGTATTTTCCTGATGAGGAGGTATCCTTCATAGGAGAGGACATTGCAGAATCCTATGAAGATTGGGGGATGTTTTTCGACGGAGCAGCAAATTTCAAGGGAGGTGGCATAGGAGCAGTCCTAGTATCAGAAACCGGCCAGCATTATCCGGTATCCGCCAAGCTCAGGTTCCCGTGCACCAACAATATGGCCGAGTACGAAGCTTGCATCTTGGGGCTCAAGATGGCCATTGACATGAACGTCCAAGAGTTGCTAGTGATCGGAGATTCGAATTTGCTTATACATCAGGTCCGAGAAGAATGGGCGACCAAGAACTCCAAGATACTCCCGTATTGGCATCATGTACAAGAGTTGAGAAAGAGGTTCATAAAGACAAGAGTTCCGGCATGTTCCCAGAGTCCAGAATGAGTTTGCCGATGCATTGGCCACTCTATCATCCATGATTCAACATCCAGATAAGAACTTCATAGACCCTATTCCAGTAAAGATTCATGATCAGCCAGCTTACTGTGCTCATGTCGAGGAAGAAGCAGACGGAAAGCCTTGGTTCCACGACATCAAGGAATTTTTGGCCGAAGGAAAATATCCAGAGCTTGCAAATGCTATTCAGAAGCGCACCCTGCGAAGATTGTCCAACAATTTCTTCCACAACGGAGGAATCTTGTATAGGAGAACTCCGGATTTGGGTTTGCTAAGGTGTGTTGACGCAAAGGAAGCATCCAAACTGCTAGAGGAAATTCATGCTGGGACCTGTGGTCCACATATGAACGGTTTTGTCTTAGCCAAGAAGATACTCCGGGCAGGTTATTTCTGGATGACCATGGAAACGGACTGCATCCAGTATGTTCGAAAGTGCCACCGCTGTCAGATCCATGCAGACATGATAAAAGTTCCTCCAAATGAGCTTAATGCAACGAGCTCGCCATGGCCGTTCGCCGCATGGGGAATGGATGTTATCGGACCAATCGAGCCTGCCGCATCAAATGGGCACAGGTTTATCCTAGTAGCAATTGATTATTTCACTAAATGGGTTGAAGCAACATCTTACAGAGCAGTGACCAAGAAAGTCGTGGCAGACTCCGTGACCGTATCATTTGTCGATTCGGGATCCCAGAATCAGTCATTACTGACAACGGTTCCAACCTCAACAGTGATTTGATGAAAGCCATGTGCGAAACCTTCAAGATCAAACACAAGAATTCCACAGCCTACAGACCCAGATGAACGGAGCTGTAGAAGCCGCCAATAAGAACATCAGGAAGTATTGAGGACGATGGTAGAAAAGCATAAGCAGTGGTATGAGAAGCTGTCATTTGCTTTGTTAGGATATCGCACCACAGTCCGCACATCGACTGGTGCAACTCCCTATATGCTGGTTTATGGTACGGAAGCGGTCATCCCCGTCGAGGTAGAAATTCCATCCTTAAGAATCATACAGGAAGCAGAAATCGACGATGCAGAATGGGTAAGGAGTCGTTACGAACAGTTAGCTCTCATAGATGGAAAGAGAATGAACGCGGTTTTCCATGGTCAACTTTACCAGAACAGAATGACCAGAGCCTTCAACAAAAGAGTCAGACCAAGACGAATTACACCTGGGCAGCTGGTGTTGAAGAAGATTTTTCCACATCAAGATGAAGCCAAAGGGAAGTTCTCCCCTAGTTGGCAAGGTCCATACATGGTTCATCGGGTTCTGACAGGAGGAGCCCTCATACTTGCAGAAATGGACGGAGAAGTTTGGCCAAAACCAATAAATTCAGATGCAGTCAAGCGATACTATGTGTAGCCATTTATGATTTCCTTATGTAATTTGAACTACGTCTGACCTGATTCCCGTTTAAGAGGGGATACGTAGGCAGCCTTATGGGTACGGTCACAATTCAGTAAAATTTTCATTTTTCCCCCGCAATTGGAAACTGGGGCAGAATTTTGAGGAGGACCCTCAAAATTCCGCAGTAATTTTAGCCATTTATCGCAAGCAGCCGTCAGAAGCAGCAACCCACTAAACTGGGGCAGAATTTTGATGAGGACCCTCAAAATTCCGTAGCAAGAAAGGTCGCAATGTTTTGAACCACGTCGCGGTCGTTGGTCCATCTGAAGTTTTTTTTATATATATATACATATATCATACCTTTAACAAAACTCATGCATGCCTATTATCGAAATCGCTTTGTTTGACAACGCTGCCCCGAGGGTACCTACAGTATGACCATAAATAAAGCCGAGCCAGTCAAGCGATGTCCACGGGGATACGAACTAACCTTCCCCCTCTACAAAACTCACGATCTTTTCTTTGGATGCAGGTACCCAAGTCGCAGATCATCGAATACATTTATACACTCATATTTTTCGGGAATACGACTCTCAGAACCATCACCTATTTACATTTGCTATCCGCACACAACATCCCCAACAGCCACAATATTAATGTCAAATATCAGCTATCAACTATCAAGACATCAACTAAGAAATTTTACTACTGTTCGCATTTTCTGCATTGCATAAGGCTACTATTCTGCCTTCCGAGGTTAAGCTCTACCTCCATGTGCATTTTCTGCATTGCATAAGGCTACTATTCTGCCTTCCGAGGTTAAGCTCTACCTCCATCTACATTCTTTGCATTGCATAAGGCTACTATTCTGCCTTCCGAGGTTAAGCTCTACCTCCATCTGCATTCTTTGCATTGCATAAGGCTACTATTCTGCCTTCCGAGGTTAAGCTCTACCTCCATCTGCATTCTTTGCATTTCATAAGGCTACTATTCTGCCTTCCGAGGTTAAGCTCTACCTCCATCAACATTTCATGGCTGAAAGATTGCCATTTCATTTAAATCTTGCATCGGCTGAAAGATCACCATTTTATTTACACTTTGCATGGCTGAAAGATCGCCATTTCATTTAAATCTCGCATCGGCTGAAAGATCGCCATTTTATTTACACTTTGCATGGCTGAAATATCGCCACTTCATTTAAATCTTGCATCGGCTGAAAGATCGCCATTTTACTTATGTCTTGCATTGGCTGAAGTATCGCTGCTTCATTTAAATCTTGCATCGGCTGAAATATCTCCACTTCATTTAAGTCTTGCATCGGCTGAAAGATCGCCACTTATTGCATCTCATGGGCTGAAAGATCGCCACTTATTGCATCTCATAGGCTGAAAGATCGCCAAACTGTCCAAGGGCGTCATTGTTCGGAGGCGCCATTTTCATAGCCCGAGAACGCCATGCCATGGCCTGAGGACCCCGCTTTTATCTCTTGCATATCATTTTTCAAAGGCATCATAGTTCGGAGGCATCATTCTCATAGCTCGAGAACATCATTTCATAGCCTGCGAATCCTTTATTATGTGTTTCATGGCCCAGGACACCATAGTCCGAGGACGTCATCCTAACCGTCCAAAGACAGCATTCATGGTCCAACGGGAACTTGCATCACATTTAAATTTACGCACAATATATGTTGGTATTATTCATTTGCAGGCACACCGGCTAGCAACGGCCGTCTCGGCAGGAGCAATCCCGCTCTAGTTCCCACAGCCTATTGGATTCTGACCATCCTCCCCAACCTGAATATCTCGTCCACTCTTGAAAAAAAAATCTCCATCAGCATGTTCCATCGACGGACCCTGAACTACATATGGCCTGATTCCTGTAAGACCAGGGATATGTAGGCAGCTCAGGAACCAGGGCTCGGTCAAAATTCCTCAAATCATTTCGTTCGGTCAAATTGGCCATCATATCTTTACCCGACAACTCTTTCATCCTTCCCGGGTAAAGAGGGGCAGCTGTTGATACCCAATTTTTCCCTATGTATTTTATACACCAACTGCTTTCAAAATAACATGTACATGCTATATAAGCATGCCCAAGTGTTTTGATATTTTTTCCTAATTTTTAAAAGATTTTAAAATATATTTATTATCCATTTTAGCAGTACAAAAGTCGGTAATTATTTCCAAAACTATCAATTTTGGTGAATAATTTATTTTATTCCCATATTTATACCAAAATATAGTTAAGGTGATTTTTGTATATTATTACAAATTTATCTGGTATTTTAAAAGCTAAATTGCATACAATTGCAATTTTAGCCTATTTTAAGATTAATAGCATTTCTATAATTGTAAAATTGGTTTCAATATTTTTTAATTAATATTTATATATTATTAATTGGTTCAGTACTTTTAATTTGCTTTTAAAATCATTTTTACTATTTTTATAAAATAAAAGGGCTAAAACTAGCTATTTAAAATTTGGCCTCATTTCGTTTCAATTGCAGCCCATTTGCATTTCGATTATAGCCACATTAACCCCCCCTAATTGACCCAATTTGAATCCCAACCGGGCTGGCCCAATTTCGTACCCTTAACCCATTTAACTACCCGACCCAAGCCTCTTTTAATCCAGACCGTTGATCAATCTAATCAACGGTCACGATCTCCCCTTTCCATTTTTAATTCCCCAAACCATACCCTACTCCCCCATTTTTGCTTAGTCTGCCGCCCTTGAATACTCTCCACTCTCAAAACTCTCACGAAGGTTCTTCGGAAACCTAGCCTATCTCCGACCCTTTTCCATCGTACTTTCCCCGGAATCCATGGCTTCTCAGGCCATGGATGGTCTATACTCACCCCCCTCCACCATTAGACCTTGGGAGTTCGAGGTTTTGAAGTTTGACTTTGATGGTTCTCTCTCAGATCTTCTCAGATCTTTGGTTCCATGGCTTCTCCGGCCATGCTCCGGCATATTCAAGCACGAGAAGCCTGATTCCTGACCTCTTCGACCCAGTTTTCAAGCCTTTCTCATTTCTAGGGTTTCTTCGAAACCCTAAGTTGTTCGAGGATTTTCTCTGTTTATTTTCTTAGATCTATGGTATGTTTGTGTTCTACTGGACCTCTAAATTGTTTTCCCCAAATTTTCTTTTCAAAATTGTTTGTTTTCGATTTAGGGTTTCTGAAAGGTTTTCAAAAAAATATCTTTCTGATTCTTGTTGTTCTTTCCTTTATGTGTGTTTGTCTATACTATGCTCGTATATTTTCTTTTTACTATGAGTGTGTTGTTCTTCTGCTTCTTCTTTTCCTACTATACATGTTACTCCTGTGGTCACATGCTAATCCTTGTTATGTTTCCCTACTTCTACTATATGTGTTTACTGTTGAGTTCTTTGATTTTGTTTGCTTTACTAGACTCTGTTTGTGTTCTTGCTAAGTATGTTTCATCTACTGTGGCTTAAGTTTACACCACCTCTCTTTTCCTCTGAACTTGCTTAAGTTCCGACTTTTCTAAAACATGCTCTTTTATGCTCTTAAATCAGCTTTCTTTCTTTGTTATTTCAAACCTGCTATCCTATTTGTTTTGTTTCTCATGGGGCTCTGAAACAGACCTTTGAGTCTGTTTCAACGGCTTGCCTTCTCATCTCTATGTCTTATTCGATTTGAAACCCTAGGATTTAGGGTTTTCTTTGGCAAGTTTGATTTGGTGTTAGGACTAGGGTTCTGCATTGGAACCCTGGACTCTCAGACTCACTATGAGTCGACAAACTGAACTTGTTCCCCTTTGCTTATGATTCTGAACCTTTCAATATTAAACTCTTTTCTAAGTAACATGACGACCCCTTTTGTTTGATTTGTCTGCTTTATATATGAGAAATTCTTCTTTCAAAAAAGGTTTTGCCAACTACTAATTGATTCTCAATTCCTTTAGTGGGGCTTGACTGATGGTTACTGATTTTCTCTAATTGAACCATCTTTACCTTTTCTTGACTTGGTTCATTCGAACAAAGCCTGCCACTTTGATTTTACTTGCTGTTTGATTGATTCCCTTTTCTTATTTCACACAAACCGTGTACCATTGGACTTTTTCCTTAAATAACTTCTATGTATTTACCCTTTATTGTACTGCTTGGAAAATATTTTCGATTAGCTCTTTCCTTAATCGTCTTTTACCCGTTTGAAATCAGAATCCCTTAATTAAAGGGAGATTGATTTCAATGTTATTTCCTTACCTTTTCTTACTTGTTTGCTGCACTATAAAAGGGGCACGACCCTTCTGCAAAAAAAAAAAAAAAAAACCGGGGGAACCCACATTTCAATACTTACAAACCAATTCACACTTCGAATTGCATGCTCTTGCACACACTCTCAATTACAATACTTTTCAATTCTCTACTCTCTTCTGAGATCTTTTGTACTGCTTGTCTGCAACTTGGCTTTTTATGACTACTGTTTTACTTACTTGTTTCCCTAAAACTGGTATGTCCCAATTTAATTTCAGCTCCTTCCCTATGTGTTTACTTTACAGTTGCCATGTTTTGGTTTACTTTGTTGTTTATACTCTGTATTAAGCATGTTCTTTCTTTTATGTGTACTGCTTGCTATAAAATCCCCATACCCCCATTCCCTTATGTGTGTTGAGTTAAAGTTCATGGCCTGGTAGCATCCAAATTGCTGCCCAGGTCTGAACCTGACTCATCAATAGGTCCTAACTCCCAAACTCAAGCTCTCAGGCTGGTCAGGGGTGTGCCAGCGTCCTAATTGCTGGGCATGACCACTAGTCTTGTCATGGCTTTCCCTAATTCCCCCCTCTATTGCACTTACACTTATTCATAGACTCTAAGTCCTGCCCCCCTCCTATGAGCCTTGCCTTGAGGACCTTGAGTTCCCTCTGAACTTGGACATTTGAGGGCTGGCCCTTCCACACTGCACTATAATCTGATCCTGCAAATGTAATTGGGTGTGAGCACTGCCTGGAGTTCATGAAGCTCCTTGTAACTTTGACACACCCAAAGGATGAGAAAGGCTTTGGAAATCTGATCTTTCGAAGTTGGTTTATCTCATGTTTCGGACTAGGAGTCTGAATTAGGCTCTCCTTGGTTGGTACTTTAATTTCTGATGTAATTTTTTTTTATTTTTCTTGATTCATTCGGGTTGTAATAATTTTTAATAACTATTGAGGGTGTATAGTGAAAAGGGGAGGGTCACTCATGTTATGCATGTGGGTAGACATCATGCTTTAGGTATTTATTTCTACACTCACAACCTCTTTTTTTTCGCTTATGCATCCACATATAGAAATCCTGCCCATAAGTTTATGCATCTACATATAGAAATCCTGCCTATAAGTTTATGCATCTACATATAGAAATCCTGCCTATAAGTTTATGCATCTACATATAGAAATCCTGCCTATAAGTTGTTTCATTACTGCATTAGAAATCCTGTCTATAAGTTATGCATTTCATTAGAAATCATGTCTATAAGTTTCTGCACTTCTGCATATAGAAATCATGATTATAAGTTTTCTGCACTTCTGCACATACACATGTCATTAGGCAAACAATCTATAGGTTAAGGAATAATCAATTGCATCCTAGATACCATGCTCATAGGATTCCTGCACTTACGTAACCGTTTTAAAATCAATAACGCTTAGAATGCATGCCTATAGGAGCAATCGTTTAAATCTGATTCATCCGCAAAGTCTAAAATCAGTAATAATGTTGTTAACATCCGCATAATAGGTTTATTTCTAAAGTCAGTAATCTTCTTTAAAATCAGCATGCTTGACCTTGTTAGATATCATGCCTATAGGTTTCACCTAGGAAAACCATTAGGTAATCAATTAATTATACCAGTCTTTAATAATTACAACCAGTAGGCAGGCCTAATTCGGACTTCTTATCTGAAAATATGTAATAAATCAGCCACCCCCTTTACGTAAATTTAATTAAAGACCTAACCAGTATTTGAAGTCATGCTATATTTGCTCTTTTAAGTGAGGAGGCCTATTTGAGCCTTAACTGCTATGTGTTTTCCCCCTTAACTGCTCTTATGTGTTTTGTTTGTCGCACTAGATTTTGTCCTTTTTAAACTTCAAAAGCCAATATCCCTTCCCTCTAGGATTAGTAGTCCCAACTGCCTCCGGGACTGATAGGATTGGGGTGGGTAGTAGCATGCGATAAGTAACGAGACCATTCCGCGCTTTAGTACCTTAATGAGGTGGAAAAGGGTAGACATGGATATGATGATCACGCGATAACACCACGTGTATAATTGGTTACCGGGTGTTGCGTGGGTGATCCATATTATTTATAAGCCTAGGACCCCCTCCCTCTTTATGTGTTTACTTCTTTCTTTCAGAAATTTTAAATTGTAGTTTTCAATTCTTTTAAACCTTGCCCTCTGCTTTAATCATTTAAAAATCTGTTTAAATGTCCAAGTACCTTTTTTCTCTCCCAAATTGCCGCCCCATTTCATCCCTTTGTCTGATTATTTGTATCAATTATTTGACTCCCATTTTTCTGCACTTGTATATTCTTTAAATAGAATTATGAAATTGCCTAGTCCCAAATTTCAGCTAGTTTACTTAACTTTGTACTTCCCCTACTTGCAATCGTTATGTGAGAATTGTCTTGTATGTTTATTTGTTGTTTATATTTAAAGTCACAATTGTAGCATGGCCGGGAACCAGACTAGTAGATCTTGGGGGGTGCCTAACACCTTCCCCCTGAGATAATTTCAAGCCCTTACCCATTCTCTGGTTCTTCTTCGTTTCATTTCCTTCTTAGTGTCCTAATGCACTTAATCATTAGGTGGCGACTCTTCTAAATCTCAAACCCAATTCCCAAAAGGAAAAGAGTTGTCCGCCCAAATGTCGTAAACCCGATTTCGCCTTTAGAAAAAGGGGGCATCGACAGTAAATCACTACTAATGTAAGCTCACTCAACTTGAAATCATGTAGGGCTTTTGCGGGATGTAATAAAGGCTTTTGGACCAAGGTAGGACTAGTTGGAATAGAATGGTTTCATGTTTCCTTAGGCACTCCATTTCTCTTTTCGGATCATACTTTCTCGACTCTTTGAGTCATTTTCTTCTTCCTCTGGGGAACTAGAGGGACGCAACGTCACTATTTCTTGAGCATGACATTCATTTTTCTTCCTTTCTCTTTACTTCAGCCTTTCTTCCTTATTTTCTTTTGGATTCCCTTCAACTCTTCACTTTATTCACTTTCTTTTTGGCATGTTTCTTTTTGCTCTTTCTTTCTTTTCTTTGCCTTCCCTTTTCTTCATTTATTTCTCCTCTTTGAACCTTTCATCACTTTCAAACTCCTTTTCTCTCCCCCAAACTTATGTTTTTGCAAATTGTTTCTCAAGAATTCTAAGGAAAGATCGGGTGCCAAGAGAGGGTCATTACAGAACGGATAAAGGCTTGTAACGTGGTTATTGAAAGAAAAAGGGCCTCGACTTAAAGGGGTTGACTAGGGATATCACATTGGTAGGCTATGGAAGATTTCAAAGTTCAATTTGGATCAAGAAGAGCCTACGATAATTTCTCAAGCCAAGCTACACTTAGAATTTCGCCTAGACAAACATTTGGGGGAGGTTCTAAACCATTAGCACGAGTACTTGGCCTTGCAACTAAACACCTCACCTTTCACCATAACAAACATTTGGGGGAGTCACAACTAGAGCTATTTTCTGCCAACAACTTGTCTTTAACCATACGATCATAGGTAAATGTATTGGTACCAAGTGAAGCATGCTTGAGACTCTTTTATTCATTACTGCTATATTTACCAAAACATAAAAGAAAACGGACTCAATCCCTTAAGAAGGTTGTCACACCATCCATCGCTGGGAAGAGCCACCCGATTCACACATAATCCACCTTTGGAAAGAATTGTGGCATTAAGAAAACCAAAGGCTTATTGTTCACTCAAAACGTAAAAAGAAGCTACTAATGTAAATAAGAAGTTATACTACTAAGGGAAAGCAAACTAAATAAGCTGTGAAATAAACTACAGAAAGTGAGATAAAAGAATATACAAACCAAAGTCAAATGAATATATACATAAGGGAGAAGAATATATACATAAGGGGAATGAATATACATAAAATTAAGAAATTTTATACATACCAAAGGAAAATAAAAGATGAAAGCAAAGTAGTATTAGAGTTATTACAGCCCAAATGTCAAATACTCAAAATAGACCACCCCCCAACTTAAAATAAGTATTGTCCCCAATGCTTAACAAAAATAAGAACAGGGAAAGGGTAGAAAGTTAAGAGAACTCCCTATGTGGTCTCAGTCTACATAGGATCATCAGCAACCTCAGCCTCAAGCTGTATCTCATCATCACCCGGCTGAGGGACAACTGGGTTGCTGAGCATCTGGATCATCTCCTCAGCAGTGTGGGAAGTGGCAACCGGCTCATCAGACTGGCCGCTGCTGCCTCTGGTGTTTCCTGTGCTGCTTGGACTGAAGGCTCCATAAGCATGTCTAATGGCAGACCTCCGGCAGATGCAATCTTGCTGACCTCCTTTCTCAACTTGTCCACAGACCTCTTCAATGCTTGCGACTTCTTTATCTTTTTGACTTGCTTGCTCAAGTTCTCAATGACCTTCCCATGCGCCACTAGAGTATCCGTGATGGTCTTATGGTTTTCCAGAATCTTCTTCAATATTTCCTCCACTGACGGAGGTACCTGTGGCTTTGCTGGGGCTGAGGACTGTGCTGCAACAACACTGGATATAGTAGTCAGCTTTGAAGTAGCTGCCTGAGTCCAGTTGTTTAGACTCGCCAATGTTTGGGAGACTCGCAGCGCAGTCTGAGGATATGTAGATGAAGTCGGCACTAGCAATGGTACTGATAGTCTAGCAGAAGCAGGTGGTCCGGCAGATGAGGATGGTGGCATTGCAGTTGTCCCGGTGGAAGTATCGGCTATTGTGGAAGGCTTGACAACTGAATCAGTAACCACTACCGCTAGCTCGTTAGATTGGCTAGTGGAGGTAGTAGCTTTTCCTTTGAATTTAGCGTTGTCAGTTCCCTGAAGGTGGTACCAGGAGAAAGGCTTCTTGGCCTTCACATTTGTATCATAATTCTTCGACTCCACCCCTTGATCCTTGAAGTACACAGTGAGGAAGTTTGGGTATGGATAGGATCTTTCACCCTTCTGGACAGCTAGAGTGATGTTGGTGGACATGATGGCACCAACATTTATCGGATACCCAGCCATAATCGAGGCCACCAGAACTGCACGAGGAAGTCGGAGTATGTTTTCATTGAGGCATGGGTCAATGTGGCTACTCACAAACATTTGCCACCCTTTTGCTTCAAAGTTTAGGGTGGCCCGGACAATTGGAACCCCTGCTGTGAGCCACGGAGGTGTTGACCCTGGGATTGCCAGAATCTCAGCTAGCTACGGGCGAGCTGCATCACCCAAAGCTAGCTTTTCTAAATACTGCACTGTTTCCTCTTCTTCAAACCCCACGTATGTGTTGAGTACACAGGAGTCAAAGCGGATCTTCAGATTCCGCACTTTTGTCACCTTCTTTCCCTGTTTGGTATGAGCAATATTTGCGTAGAACTCCTTGACAAGGTACTCATTTGCATCTAAGACTTTGTTGGTGAACCAGCTCCAACCTTTCCGCTCTTGGAATTGCCTGAGGACATTGGGGTTGTTCTTGTCCAAGTCTTTCATTAAGAACTGTTGCTTAAGAGTGAGCGACCTCTGTGGCCGCCATTCCCTAAACTTGGCAAAGGCATTGGCACTAACAAATCTGTCCTCCCATATATCCGGCCTCCTTGATCTTTCCAACCCTGGCACTGCAGTATCGCCCCCTCTCCCATAATCTAGAACATCATCATCATCATCATCTAAGTTTATTGGAGTAGGTGGAGCATGTGAGGAAGAGGGCTCAGAGTCTTGGCTGCCCTCTTCTGAACCTTTCGAAGAACTGGCAGCTGATGAGGATTCATCTACCAAGTGGAGTCTCCCAAGGAATTGTTGTCTTTGTTGTGATTGGGCATCTGGCTGTGCTTGCACGAAATTACCCTTAGAAGCTTCCCTGGATGGGACGTACTCACTGGTCTCCGAGGTATCAGGGGCTCTATGTGTTGTTGCTTTCTTGCTTATAACCTTTTGAATTGCTAGAGGGAGATTGCTTGTCCCTCGACCCCGGCCTCGGGAGGGTTCTGCCCTCCATTTTGACATATCTCCTTTGCCTCGTGAGCGAACCTTTGTCTGCACACATAATAGCTATAAATTAGCTACAATTGAAGCTTATAATGCATGCTTAAACATAACTGGAAGTTGCAAGAAAATCTTCTCAGAAGGGGCAGTGCGGACCGCACAAAAGTGAATGCGGTCGCAGAGTGCCCATTACGGACCGCACAAAATTGAGTGTGGCCGCAGAGTGCCTATTGCGGACCGCACAAAAAAAAGTGCGGCCGCAGAGCCCTAGGTTCAGACTACTGGGTTCTCTAAAGTTCCATCACTGCGGACCGCACAAGGCCATTGCGGACCGCACAATTTTGGGTGCGACCGCATAAGTCAAGCTCACTATTTGCCTAACTCAGAGGGCTGCGGACCGTACAAATGTGAGTGTGGCCACACAACCTCTACTGCGGACCGCACAAAAGTGTGTGCGGCCACATAATTCAAACTCTACGGGCACTGGCCTAGGGTTTATGCAATCTTTACATAATTTAGGCATGGTTTGCACAATTAAGCATGGATAACTACTTGCCCAAACCCCAATTAACAATAAATATGCTACACACATGATTCTAAGCTAAAACAACTAAGCATTGACATTTTTAGGCATGGAACTAACCCTAAATCAAAGAACAAATCAAAACAAAAGATGAAGAACCTAATGAAGAAATTAACATACCAGTACTAAAGATGCAGGTGATGAAATGAGGGAACAATTTGAGATCAAATGGGATGTACTATAGTTGTTTTAGGCGATAAGAGTTCAGGGTCGTAAAGTTGTAAAATGAGGAGAAAAGATCTATTTATACTATTGACCCATCGGACCCACAATTTGACCTGAGTGCTGCCGCATAATTCTGATGCGGTCCGCACTCCTTACCTACCCTGGTGAGAAATCCTGCTGCGGACCGCACAAAAATGAGTGCGGTCGCAGTATCAGTACAGACCACACAGAAATGTGTGCGGCCGCAATTCCTTAAGCAATTTTGACAGGCCAACTTCAGAGACTATGTATTTTTACACTTAGCCAAAATTTTCATGCACAATCCCTGTAATGCACACGCAATCCTGCATACACTTCAAAACTAGTGTAGCGAAAAAACAAAGCCTATCTAATCTAAAGAAGTAAAACAAAAGAAAGAAAAAGACATGGGTTGCCTCCCAAGAAGTGCCTGATTTAACATCGCGGCACGACGCAAATTACCTATCGCCTGAATGAAGAACCGCCACAATGTGGCCATCATTAACCTTGCCAAGATAATGTTTAACCCGGTGCCCATTGACTCTAAAAACCTCATCATTCTTATTTTTCAAATCTAGAGCACCAAAGGGGGTTACATTCACTACTTCAAAGGGCCCACTCCATTTTGATTTCAGCTTGCCCGGAAATATCTTTAACCGAGAATTGAACAATAGCACCAAATCACCTTCTTTGAAATCCTTGTTGTGGATATACTTGTCATGGAGGTACTTCATCTTCTCCTTGTAAAGGGACGATCTTGGGTAGGCATGATACCGAAATTCATCAAGCTCATTCAAATGTGCCACTCTTAGATTTGCAGCGACATCCCACTCAAGATTCAACTTTTTCAACGCCCACATGGCCTTATGCTCAAGTTCTACTGGAAGATGACACGCCTTCCCAAACACCAATCGATATGGAGACATCCCAATCGGCGTCTTGTAAGCCGTCCTATAAGCCCAAAGAGCATCATCAAGTTTTCTTGACCAATCCGTTCAGTTGGCATTCATAGTCTTTGACAAAATGCTCTTGATCTCCCGGTTAGAGACTTCAACCTATCCGCTTGCTTGAGGATGATAGGGGGTTGAGACCTTATGAGTGACACCATACTTTGTGAGCAAGGTATCAAAAGCCCGGTTGCAAAAATGCGAACCCCCATCACTAATAATGGACCTCAGAGTACCAAACCTTGTGAAGATGTTCTTTTTCAATAGAGCCACCACACTTCGAGTTTCATTATTGGGTAAAGCCACGACTTCAACCCATTTTGACACATAGTCCACAACTACCAAAATGTAAGTGTTCCCACAAGAGCTCACGAACGATCCCATGAAATCAATACCCCTAACATCAAATATATCAATCTCTAGAATGGTGGTAAGGGGCATCTCATTCTTCTTAGAGATCCCACCGGCCCTTTGGCATTCATCATAACGCTTGAGAAGTTCACCAGCGTCCTTGTAGAGGGTAGGCCAATAGAATCCACAAGTCAAAACCTTTGTAGCCATTCTAGCTCCACCTTGATGACCACCATACGGTGAAGAGTGGCAAGCTTCAAGAATTCCCATTTGTTCTTCTTTCGGCACACATCGCCGGATCACACCATCGGTACATATCCAGAAAAGATACGGCTCATCCCAATAATAATCCAAGCCATCCCGTTTGAGCTTCTTCCTTTGGTTTGAAGAGAACTCAAACCAAAGGAATTGGCTAGATCGGCCAACCATGGTATCCCGGTCATTGAAACGGATAGGAGTTGCTCGTCGGGAAATGAATCATTGATCTCAAGGCCGTCATGTGGCCTCCCGTCCTCCTCCAAACGGGAAAAATGGTCTGCCACTTAATTCTCACTACCCTTACGGTCTTGAATCTCTAAATAAAACTCTTGAAAAAGAAGCACCCACTGCATCAACCTTGCGTTAGAATCTTTTTTGCTCATCAAATATTGAAGCACCGCATGGTCGGTATGAACAATAACATTAGTACCCATCAAATACGGCAGGAACTTCTCCATGGCAAAAACAATAGCATGTAACTCCTTTTCGGTCACTGTATAGTTGACTTGGGCATCATTCATGGTCTTGCTAGCATAGTAGACTGGATGGAAGAATTTGCTGATTCTTTGCCCCAACACCGCTCCAACCGCAACATCACTAGTATCACACATGAGCTCAAAAGGCAAGCTCCAATATGGTGCGGTGATAATAGGAGTAGTAGTCAACTTGAACTTCAGCAACTCGAATTCCTTTATACAATCTTCTTTAAAATGGAACTTGGCATCCTTCTCCAAAAGTTTGCTCAATGGGTTCACCACCTTGGAGAAGTCCTTTATGAATCGGCGATAGAAACCCTCATGACCCAAGAAGCTCCCTACTTCCTTCATGGATGTAGGAGGAGGGAGTTTGGAGATCACCTCAATTTTGTCTTGGTCAACCTCAATACCATGTTTTGAAATTTTATGGCCAAGGACAATGCCTTCCTCGACCATGAAGTGACACTTCTCCCAATTCAACACCAAATTTGTCTCCTCACATCTAGCCACTACCCTATCCAAATTTTTCGAACAATCTTCAAAGAATTGCCAACCATAGAAAAATCATCCATAAAAACCTCAAGAATGTCCTCCACCATGTCGGTGAAAATAACCATCATACATCATTGAAAATTCGCCGATACATTACACAACCCAAAAGGCATCCTTGAAAATGAGAAAGTACCATAAGGACATGTGAAAGTGGTCTTATCTTGGTCCTCAGGAGCAATAAGAATTTGATTGTAGCTGGAGTATCCATCAAGGAAGCAATAAAAAGCACGTCCGGCCAACCTATCAAGCATTTGGTCAAGTAATGGAAGCGGTAAATGATCTTTCCGAGTAACTTTGTTGAGGTTCCTATAGTCCATGAACACTCTCCACCCGGTAAAGATCCTTGTTGGGATCAATTCATTCTTATCATTTGTTACCATAGTCATGCCCCCTTTCTTTGGGACACATTGCACCGGAGAGGTCCACGAGCTATCCAAAATGGGGTAGACAACCCCGTCATCTAACCACTTGATTATCTACTTCTTCACCACCTCTTGCATTGCTTCATTTAATCTTCTTTGATGTTAAACGGAGGGTTTGGCACCCTCCTCCAATATAATCTCGTGCATGCAAAAGCTGGGACTTATGCCCCGGATATCTGCCAAAATCCAACCAATTGCTCTTTTCCTCCTTTGTAGCACCTCCAATGTGGACTCTACCTGCATGTTAGTTAAGCACGAAGAAAGAATAACCGGTAACGTAGAAGAAGGGCATAGGAATTCATACCTGAGGTGCGGTGGCAATGTCTTTAACTCCAAGGTAGGAGGCTCCTCGATTGAGGGCATTGTTGGAGGAGTCTTCCGGTTTTCATGATCCAAAGATAGCTTTCGGGGCTCATAAGTGTACGACCCCATGCTTGCAATGCATTTACACACTCCACATAGCCATCACTCTCCTCATCATCATCAAGATTGAGCAAAACTGCTTCCAATTTGTCCTCAACATTGATTCTTGCACTAGCATCATCAACTATCACGTCGGTCACCAAATCCACAAATAACAATCTTCATTACTATTCGGTTGCCTCATTGATTTGCAAACATGGAAGACCACCTTTTCATCACCCACCCAGAAAGTGAGCTCACCGGCCTTTACGTTAACAAGAGCCTTCCTCGTAGCAAGGAAAGGTCTACCCAGAATATAGGCACCTCATAGTCCACCTCACAATCAAGGATAACGAAGTCCGTCGGGAGGATGAACTTGTCAACTCTAACCAATACATCATCAATAATACCCAAAGGCCTCTTCATTATTCGATCCGCCATTTGCAACCTCATGGATGTGGGTCTTTGTTGCCCAATTCCCAAAGTTTTGAATACTGAGTAGGGCATCAAGTTGGTACTTGCCCCGAGATCACATAATGCTTTGGAAAAATTGGCGCTCCCAATAGTGCAAGGGATTGTGAAGGCTCCCGGATCTTCCAACTTTAGAGCCATTGAGTGTATAATAGCACTCACTTGATGAGTCATCTTGATGGTTTCACAATTCATTGATCTTTTCTTGGTTACCAAATCTTTCATGAATTTTGCATATCCCAGTATTTGATCCAATGCCTCAACCAATGGCATATTTATGGACAAACTCTTCATCATATCAATAAACTTTTTGAATTGGTTCTCACTGTTTTGCTTTGCAAGTCTTTGAGGGTAAGGAGGAGGCGTCCTTGGCATTGGTGCCTTAGCCTTTGGCACCACCGGTTCCGGCATGTCAATCACGTGTTCCCTAGACGGGTTCACCTCTTTTTGTGTCTCCTCCACACTTTCATCTATACCAATTGTCACTTCTTCATTATCTTGAACCACATTTCTTGAGATTTCATCCTCTTGAACCACAACATCTTCATCCACAATCCTTCTTTGATTTGAGGTGGTTGCATCTCCACCTTTTTCACTTCTAATAGTCACGGCCATAGCATGTCCCGTATTATTCCCACCCTTTGGGTTCACCACCGTATCACATGGTAGTGCCCCCTTAGGACGAGTGTTCAACGCTTGTGAGATTTGGCCTAGTTGAACCTCCAAATTCCGAATAGAAGTGTTGTGCGAGGCTATTTGAGCATCGGAGTCGGCGTTCTTCTCTATCATCTGTTTAAA
This sequence comes from Nicotiana attenuata, assembly GCF_001879085.1. Classification (NCBI taxonomy): domain Eukaryota; kingdom Viridiplantae; phylum Streptophyta; class Magnoliopsida; order Solanales; family Solanaceae; genus Nicotiana; species Nicotiana attenuata. Next base: position 32,647,166 of record NC_031996.1, on the reverse strand, counting down.
CATGTTTTTAATTCTACCCATCTCATTGGAAGAAGGGCTCGGGCCTTGAGAAGGATAGGGAGGTGGATTGCTTGGTTTGGAACATCTGAGGCCTTTGAAAACCCGGCTCCCGATTGTTGTTGTTGTTCCACCCTCCTTGATTATTACCTGCCCAATTGCCTTGATTGTTGTTATCCCAATTGCCTTGATTACTCCAATTGCCTTAAATTCCTTGATTTTTCCAATTGCTTTGATTAAAATTGCTACCACCCCAATTGCCTTGGTGGTTTTGGTTGTTCCAATTACCTTGGTTCCCTTGTGACCTCCATTGTTGTTGATTTTGTCCTTGAGCATTGTTTATTTGACCTTGGTAATTTTTGACATATTGAACTTCTTCGTCTTGCTCACTGAATGAATCACCTTGATCTTAACCACTATCATCTTGCAAAAATTGTTCTGGATGGCTTTGCATTTGTTGACCTTGTTGTCGTCTTTTCTTTACCATCATATTCACGCCTTCCATTGTGTGCACTTGTTTCGGCCCTTGAACTTGTTGAAGCCGAGCCTTGGCCAATTGGTTCATTGTAGTTGTCAACTCGGCAATAGCTTGCCCATGATCATGTAGCTCCATGTGTAGGTGAATAACATTAGGGTCAACTTGCGGTACATTGGCTCTACTTTGCCACGCCAAAGAGGTATCTGCCATCCCATCAAGAATTTCACAAGCTTCGGTATATGGATTGTTCATGAAGTTTTGCCAGGCAGTTAATTAACCACACATTGATTAGTTGTGTTGATCCCCCTATAGGAGGTCTTTTGGATCATGGTCTCAGTCATATCATTGTTCGGGCACTCTTTAACCATGGTACGATATCTTTCCCAAATCTCGTGCAATGGCTCATTGGGTTCTTGCTTGAAAGCAAGAATCTCATCCCGAAGCGTTGCCATATGTCCTGGAGAGAAGAATTTGGAAATGAACTGTTCTACCAACTCATACCAAGTGGTGATGGAATGGTTGGGCAACCTCTCTAACCAGTCCAGTGCTTTTTCCCATAGAGAAAAGGGAAAAAGCCTCAACCTTAATGCGTCCTCAGAAACATTTGTTTGCTTGCTCCCCCAACAAGTATCGACAAACCCCTTGAGATGCTTGTAGGCATTTTGACTCGGAGCCCCGGTGAAGAAACTCCATGTCTCAAGTAGTGTAAGCATCACGTTGGTGATTTGGAAGTTGCCCGCCCTAATGCGGGGCGAGACTACAGCACATGCATAACCTTCGTTTGGCAATTGTTGGTTGGCTGCTGCTCTTGGTGGAGGTGGGGGAGGTACGTGCACATTATCGTGAGGCGGGCGGCCTCTTCTATTAGCTTGAGGTTCAATAGGAACCTCATCCATTGCATCATCGTCCACGTCCTCCCCCAATTGCACATTTCCGATGGGCTCGTTGTTGAGAGCCATTTTCGTACCTAGAATCAATTCAAACACAAAATTAGTAACTTGGAAGGAAAGAAAGACAAAACACACACAAACCTAGATATATAGCTAAATCCCTTTTACTCCCCGGCAACGGCGCAAAAATTAGATCTCGCACACACTCACACCACAATTAGGTAGTGAGGCGGTCGAAGCAATAATAAACTGTCACGACCTGAATTTCCCACCTTCGAGACCGTGATGGCGCCCAACATTGCACTCGCTAGGCAAGCCAACGTTACAGAATACTTCACCTTTTTCCTTTGTTCTTTTATAATTAAAGTTTAATAAAACTAAATCAGCAAAAATACATTATTTAACTAATTACCCTATACTATTAACGAAAACAAAAGTAGATAACACCCAGAAACGGGTATCACAACTCACGAACAGTCTACGAATACTACAAGTAATGGTTTGAACGAAAATACATCTGTCTCGGAAAAAGTAAAATAGAAATGAAGTAAGGATAGGAGGGGACGCCAGGGCTTGCTGACGCCTGCAGGACTACCTTGGGTCTCCTAAATGCAGTAACAGCAACCAACCTCTCGATCAGGCACTAGCTCTTTAATCTGCACAGAAAGTGCAGAGTGCATTATCAGTACAACCGACCCCATGTACTGGTAAGTGCCGAGCCTAACCTCGACGAAGTAGTGACGAGGCTACGGTGGGGCATAACAACATATAACCTGCAACAATTTATACTAAGACACAAAGGAAATACAGAATGAAATATAACAGTAACTTGCATTAAATAAATACGGAAACCAGTCGTTCTACTAATACTCAGCTATAACCAATCCTTAAGGGAGTTTCAATACCACAGTAATAAACCTCAGCAGAAATGAATACATAAACAACAATTGTTGCGGCGCGCATCTCGATCTCACCATATAATCAATAACAGTATACTTATTCACCCTTATTACTCCTTGTTGCGACGTGCAACCCGATCCCACCAGTCCACCCTTATTACTCCTCAATATATCACCCTTATTCCTCCTGTTGCGGCATGCAATCCGATCCCACCTGTCCACCCTTATTACTCCTTGTTGCGATGTGCAACCCGATCCCACCACACAATCACAATTCACCCTTATTCCTCCTGTTGCGACGTGCAACCCGATCCCAATATATATATCAACACCAATCACAAAATAAAGACAAGTGTTTCACAAGTTAACTCAAATCCTCCACAACACTTATACCTCAAACCAACACAATGGAATATCACTATAATTATGAAACTTCACCAGTTAAAACTACACAGCAAAACCAACCAAAGTGCACCATGAAGCACCAATAAACCAATATTGGCCAACAATGTGATATAATGGAACTATGGAACAATTAGCAACACCAATAGAGAAACAACATTTAACAAGAAGCAATTAGGCATGGAAGCATCAATAAGCAAGTAGAAATTAAGACAAGAAAGCAATATATAGGGAAACGGGGAAAGGAAACAGGCTAAACAGGTAATTTGGCGACGCATAGGTGCTCGTCACCACACCTATACGCCACACACATGGTATTTCACATAGCAAGCAAGTCGGGGATCCCAAATCCTCAAGTCAAGGTTAGACCAAACACTTACCTCAAGCCAACGGGTAATTCACAGCTCAAATACCGCTTTACCTCTCGATTCCTCCACCAATCCACTCGTATCTAGCCATATTTAACTTAATAACATCAATAAACGCTAAAGAAACCAATTCCAATGCATAATTATAGATTTCCCAACATTTTTCCCAAAAAGTCAAAAATCGACCCCGGGCTCGCTTGGTCAAAACTCGAAATTCGGACTAAAACCTGATTACCTATTCACCCCCGAGCCCGAATATACTATTGGTTTTGGAATCCGACCTCAATTTGAGGTCCAAATCTTCAAATTTAAAAATTCCTAAGTTCTACTCAAAAACACCAAATTCCACCATGAAAATCCCTAGATTCTAGGATGAAATCTTGTAAAAAGATGAAATAGATTGAAAGAACTAAGTTAAGAATCATTTACCTATGATTTGGGGAAGAAATCGTCTTTGGAAAATCGCCTCTTGAAGTTTAGGTTTTGAAAAATGGGAGAATGAGTGAAAAATCCTGTCCAAAAATTGTTTTGAACAGTAGCAGTTATCGCATTTGTGATCACAGGTTCGCAAATGCGGTCATTACTTCGCAAATGCGAAGCTTGGCCTGGGCTGCTGGCATCGCAAATGCGAACAAGTGTTCGCAAATGCGACCTCTGTTCCAATCGCAATTGCGACAATGAGCTTCGCAAATGCGAAGGTCCCCTTCCCAGCCTTCTGATCGCAAATGCGAAATACCTTCGCAAATGCGATGCTCGCATTTGCAAGCCAGACTTCGCAAATGCGAAGTCTGCAGACCTGCAATATACCAGAAAATTTTCCTTAAGTCCAAAATCATTCCGTAGCCTATCCAAAACTCACCCGAGCCCTCGGGGCTCCAAACCAAACATGCACACAAGTCTTAAAACATCATACGAACTTGCTCATGCGATCAAATCGCCAAAATAACACCTAGAACTATGAATTCAACACCAAAACACATGAAATTTTCAAGATAGTTTCGAACTTTCTATTTTCTCAACCGAAGGTCTGAATCACGTCTAATTACTTCCATTTTTCACCAAATTTCACAGATAAGGTTAAAATATTATAACGGACCTGTACCGAGCTCCGGAACCAAACTACGGGCCCGATACCAACAAGATCAAATCATTTAAATTGTTGCATTTTTAGTCTTATCAATTTTTTTCAAAAATTCATTTTCGGGCTAGGGACCTCGGAATTCGATTCCGGGCATATGCCTAAGTCCCATATTTGACTACAGACCCTCCGGGACCGCCAGAACACAGGTCCGGGTTCGTTTACCCAAAATGTTGACCGAAGTCAACTAAAATCATCTTTTTAAGCCAAAAATCATCTTTTCTTAAATTTTTCACGTAAAAGCTTTTCGGATACGTGCCCGGACTGTGCATGCAAATCGATGAGAGATAAATGGAGGTTTTTGCCTCGGAACACGAAATCGAGTTCTAAAACAAAAGATGACCCTTTGGGTCGTCACATTCTCCACCTCTAAAACAACCGTTCATCCTCGAACGGACATGGACTCGGACTCCCAGGTAGCTGCCTCAACAGGCTGACCTCTCCACTGCACATGAACCGAAGGGTAACTCTTCGATCTCAACTGTAAAAAAATGCCGATCTAGAATACTACCAGCTCCTCCTCGTAGGTCAAATCCCTTTCCAACTGGACACTGCTGAAGTCTAACATGTGGGATGGATCGCCGTGATACTTCCAAAGCATGGACATGTGAAACACTGGATGCACAACTGATAAACCTGGCGGCAACGCAAGTCTGTAAGCCACCTCTCCCACTCGATCAAGGATCTCAAAAGGACCGATGAACCTAGGACTTAGCTTGCCCTTCTTCCCAAATCTCATCAGGCCCTTCATGGGCGACACTCGAAGCAACGCTCGCTCTCCGACCATGAATGCCACATCACGAACCTTACGGTCGGCATAACTCGTTTGCCTGGACTGAGCTGAACGAAGTCTATCCTGAATGATCTTAACCTTATCCAAGGCATCCTGCACTAGATCTGTACCCAATAACCGAGCCCCCCCCCTCCCTAGCTCAAATCACCTAACTGGCGATCGACACCGTCTACCATATAATGCCTCATAAGGAGCCATCTGAATGCTCGACTGATAGCTGTTGTTGTAGGCAAACTCCGCTAACGGCAAGAACTGATCCCAAGAACCTCCAAAGTCAACAACACACGCGCGGAACATATCCTCCAAAATCTGAATATTATGCTCGGACTGTCCGTCCGTCTGAGGATGAAATGTTGTGCTCAACTCGACCCGCGTACCCAACTCACACTGCATTGCCCTCCAGAAATGCGAGGTAAACTGAGTACCTCGATCAGAAATGATAGACACGAGCACACCAGGAAGACGAACGATCTCTCGGATATAGATCTCAGCCAACCGCTCCGAAGAATAGGAAACTGCCACAGAAATGAAATGCGCTGACTTAGTCAGCCTATCAACAATAACCCATACTACCTTGAACTTCCTCTGAGTCCGTGGGAGTCCAACAACAAAATCCATAGTAACACGCTCCCACTTCCACTCAGGAATCTCAATCTCCTGAAGCACACCACCAGGTCTCTAATGCTCGTACTTTACCTGCCGACAATTCAAACACCGAGCTATATGTGCAACAATATCCTTCTCCACCAGTAATGATGCCGCAAGTCCTGATACATCTTGGCGGTGCCCGGATGAATAGAATATCGGGAACTTTGGACCTCTTAGAGAATCAACTCATAAAGTCCATCCACATTAGGCACACAAACTCGACCCTGCATCCTTTAAACTCAATCATCTCCAATTGTAACCTGCTTGGCATCCCCGTACCGCACTGAGTCACTAAGGACAAGCAAATAAGGATCAGCATACTGCCTATCTCTGATATGCTCAAATAATGAAGATCGAGCGACTGTACAAGCTAGAACACGGCTGGGCTCCGAAACATCCAACCTCATGAACTGATTGGCCAAAGCCTGAACATCCAAAGCAAGCGGTCTCTCACTGACTGGAATATATGCAAGGCTACCCATACTAGTGGACTTCCTATTAAAAGCATCGGCCACCACATTGGCCTTCCCGGGGTGATAAAAGATAGTGATATTATAGTCTTTCAATAGCTCCAACCACCTTCTCTGCCTCAAATTGAGCTCCTTCTGCTTGAACAAATACTGCAAACTCTTATGATCCGTGAACACCTCACACGATACGCCATAAAATAATGCCTTCAAATCTTTAGCGCGTGAACAATGGCTTCTAGCTCCAAATCATGAACTGGATAATTCTTCTCGTGAATCTTCAACTGCCGCGAAGCATATGAAATAACCTTGCCGTTCTACATCGACACCGCACCAAGTCTAATACGAGATGCATCATAATATACTGTATATGGCCCTGAGCCTGTGGGCAACACCAACACCGGCGCCGAAGTCAAAGCTATCTTGAGCTTCTGAAAGCTCAGCTCACACACGTACGACCACCTAAATGGGGCACCCTTCTGGGTCAACCTGGTCATCGGGGCTGCTATAGATGAAAACCCCTCCACAAATCGACGGTAATAACTCGCCGAACCCAAGAAACTCCAGATCTCTATAGCTGATGTAGGTCTAGGCCTGTCCTTGACTGCCTTAATCTTCTTAGGATCCACCTGAATACCCTCTGCTGATACAACATGACCCAAGAAAGCCACTGAATTCAACAAAAGCTCACATTTCAAAAACTTAGCATATAACTGACTGTCTCTCAGAGTCTGGAGAACGACTCGAAGATGCTGCTCATGCTCCTCTCGGCTGCGGGAGTAGATCAAGATATCATCAATGTAAACAATCACAAAGGAATCCAGATAGGGCTTGAACACTCGGTTCATCAAATCCATAAATGCTGCTGGGGCATTTGTCAACCCAAATGACATCACTAGAAACTCATAATCCCCGTACCGAGTGCGAAAAGCTGTCTTAGGGACATCGGATGCCCTAATCCTCAACTTATGGTAGACAAATCTCAAATCAATATTCGAAAACACCTTGGAACCCTGAAGCTGATCAAATAAGTCATCAACCCTCGGCAATGGATACTTGTTCCTGATGGTGACTTTGTTCAATTGTCGATAATCTATGCACATCCTGATCGATCCATCCTTCTTCTTAACAAACAACACCGGCACACCCCAGGGCGAAACACTAGGTCTAATAAAGCCCTTATCAAGCAAATCTTACAACTGTTCCTTCAATTCTTTCAACTCTGGCAGGGCCATACGATAAGGCGGGATGGAAATGGGCTGAGTGCTCGGAGCCAAATTGAAGCAAAAGTCAATATCCCTGTCGGGTGGCATCTCCTGTAGGTCTGCAGGAAATACCTCTAGAAACTCCCGAACAACTGGTACAGAATCCATAGAAGGAACCTTGGCACTAGAATCACGAACATAAGCCAAATAAGCCAAACACCCCTTCTCAACCATACGCCGAGCCTTCATATAAGAAATAACCCTGCAGATAGAATGACCAGGAGTCCGTCTCCACTCCAATCGAGGCAACCCTAGCAAAGCTAAGGTCACGGTCTTGGCATGACAATCCAATATAGCATGATAAGGTGACAACCAATCCATCCCCAAAATGACATCAAAATCCACCATATCGAGAAGTAGGAGATCTATACTAGTCTCAAGACCCCCAATAACAACCACACACGAATCATAGACACGATCTACAATAATATAATCCCCTAGTGGCGTGGACACATACACGGGAGCACTCAAAGAATCATGAGGCACAACCAAATATGGTGCGAAATAAGATGACACATAGGAGTATGTAAACCCTGGATCAAATAGAACTGAAGCATCTCTGCTGCAAACTAAAACCGTACCTGTGATAACTGTATCAGAGGACTTAGCCTCACACCTGTTTGGAATAGCATAACATCGGGGCTGGGCCCCACCACCCTGAACCATATCCCTAGGACGACCTCCTGCTGGCTGGCCTACACCTCTAGCAGCCTGGCCCCCACCTCTAACGCCTTGACCTCCACCTTTGGCGGGCTGACCCGTACCCGTGGCTCCCTGACCCCTACCTCTAGCTGGCTGGACAAGTGGTGTCGAAACTATAGCACGAGAACTCTTCTGCTGCGACTGAACACCCATTAATCTCGGACAGGTCCTCCGGATATGCCCATACTCACCACACTCAAAACATCCATCTGAATACTGGTGCTGGGGAAACTAAGAATGACCCTGACGGGCCAGCTGACCGCGATAATAACTCTGAAGAGGAGGTGCTCTGATGGGAGCTGGCGGGGAACTATAAGCTGGCTGTCCTGAAGGAGGTACATAAGGACCATGACCCCCTGAAGCTCCATGGGATGCCTGAAGCGCTGAATGAAATAGCCTGGGATGATGGCCTCTACCAAAACTACCTCGACCTCTAGATGAGGTCCCATTGAATCCATCGGAGTGACGAGGCCTCTTGTCATACCCCTAACCACTCCCCCGAGCTAAAACCATCTCAACTCGCCTGGCCACATTGGCTGCTTCCTGGAAAGAAATCTCACTCTCTATCTCCTTAGCCATCTGCAATCTGATAGGTTGAGCAAGTCCCTCAATAAACCTCCTTGCCCTCTCTCTCTCGGTGGGACGTATAAGAAGAGAATGACTGGACAAGTCCACAAATCTGGTCTCGTATTGAATGATGGTCATAGAACCCTGCTGAAGGCGCTCAAATTGCCTCCGATAGTCCTCTCTCTGAGTAATAGGAAGATACTTTTCCAAGAATAGCTGTGAGAATTGGTCCCAAGTGAGAGCTGGTGATCCAGCTGGTCTGGCCAAACAATAATCCCTCCATAATTTCTTGGAGGAACCTGAGAGACGGAAAGTAGCAAAGTCGACCCCATTGGTCTCCACTATCCCTATGTTCCGTAGAACCTCATGGCAATTGTCCAAATAGTCCTGGGGATCCTCTGAAGATGTACCGCTATAGGTAGTAGTGAAAAGTTTGGTGAACCTATCCAACCTCCACAAAGCATCCGAAGACAGAGCTGATCCATCACCGGTCTGTGCTACAACACCCAGTGGAACTACCCCAACTAGCTGAGCTGCTGGAGTCTGAAACTGGGGAGCCATTTGCTCCAGAGTGTGAGTAGCGGGAGTCTGTGCTCCTCCCCCAGCCCGAGAGACGGCTGGTGCTGTAGGAAGTATACCGGCCTGGGTAACACTCTCCATGAGGCCCACTAGACGAACCAAAGCATCTTAAAGTACCGGGGTAGGTATGAACCCCTCTGGGACCTGAGCTGGGCCCGCTGGAACGCTCTGGGCCGGAGCCTCATCATCGAACTAAGCCTGAGGCTCCACCGCTAGTGCTTTTGCTCGAGCTCTGGGCTGAGCCCCGCCCCTGCCTCGGCCCCTAGCACGGCCTCGAGCTCGTCCTCTGCCCCTCGTAGGAGCTACCACTATGGGCTCGAGCTGCTGATGTGCTGATGAAGCGGTACGTGTTCTCTCCATCTGCGAAAGAACAGAGTAGAAGTTCAATTAGCATTAAGAGATCAAATCGCACGATAGAGATGAATAGAAGTGAAATTATTCCTAGCTCTTTAGCCTCTGGGGATAAGCACATACGTCTCCGTACCGATCCCTCTGACTCTACCAAGCTTGTTCGTGAATTGTGAGACCTAGGCAACCTAGTGCTCTGATACCAACTTGTCACGACCCGAATTTCCCACCTTCGGGACCGTGATGGCGCCTAACATTGCACTCGCTAGGCAAGCCAACGTTACAGAATATTTCACTTTTCCCCTTTGTTATTTTATAATTAAAGTTTAATAAAAGTAAATAAGCGAAAATACATGATTTAACTAATTACCCTTATACTGTTAACGAAAACAAATTAGATACCACCCAGAAACTGGTGTCACAACTCACGAACAGTCTACGAATACTACAAGTAATGGTTTGAAAGAAAATACATCTGTCTCGGAGAAAGTAAAACAGAAATGAAGTAAATATAGGAGGGGATGCCAGGGCCTGCGGATGCCTGCAGGACTACCTTGGGTCTCCTAAATGCAGTAACATCAACCAACCTCTCGGTCAGCCACTAGCTCCGAAATCTGCACAGAAAGCGCAGAGTGCAGTATCAGTACAACCGACCCCATGTACTGGTAAGTGTCGAGCCTAACCTTGACGAAGTAGTGACGAGGCTATGGCGGGGCATAACAACATATAACCTGCAACAGTTTATTCTAAGACAGAAAGGAAATATATAATGAAATATAACAGTAACTTGTATTAAATAAATACGGAACCGTTCTACTAATACTCAGCTATAACCAATCCTTAAGGGAGTTTCAACACCACAATAATAAATCTCAGCAGAAATGACTACATAAACAACAATTGATGCGGCGCGCATCCCAATCCCACCATATAATCAATAACAGTATACCTATTCACCCTTATTACTCCTTATTGCAGCGTGCAACCTGATCCCACAGTCCACCCTTATTACTCTTTAATATATCACCCTTATTCCTCCTGTTGCGGCGTGCAACCCGATCCCACATGTCCACCCTTATTCCTCTTGTTGTGGCGTGCAACCCGATCCCAATATATATATCAGCACCAATCACAAAATAAAGACAAGTGTTTCACAAGTTAACTCAAATCCTCCACAACACTTATACCTCAAATGAACACAATGGAATATCACTACGATTATGAAACTTCACCAGTTAAAACTACACAGCAAAACCAACCAAAGTGCACCATGAAGCACCAATAAACCAACATAGGCCAACAGTGTGATATAATGGAACTATGGAACAATTAACAACACCAATAGAGAAACAACATTTAACAAGAAGCAATTAGGCATGGAAGCATCAATAAGCAAGTAGCAATTAAGACAGGAAAGCAATATATAGGGAAACGGGGAAAGGAAACAGGCTAAACAAGCTTATTAATTTTTTTCAAAAGTTCATTTCTCGGGCTAGGGACCTCGGAATTCGATTCCGGGCATACGCCTAGGTCCCATATTTTACTACGGACCCTCCGGGACCGTCGGAACACGGTTCTTGGTCCGTTTACCAAAAATATTGACCGAAGTCAACTAAAATCATCTTTTTAAGCCAAAAATCATCTTTTCTTAAATTTTTAACATAAAAGCTTTCCGGATACGGACGCAAATCGAGGAGAGATAAATGGAGGTATTTAATGCCTCGGAACATGGAATCGGATTCTAAAACAAAAGATGACCCTTTGGGTCATCACAAAAACCCAACACGAGTCGGGATCGAATCCACATGGAGTTAGAATTTGGATTAGGTATATACCTAGGGTAAATTTATGATATGCCTTAGATTGCACTTCCACATGTTCATTGGTTGTTTCTATTTCTACTTGTGACTAATGTTTGCAAGTATTAAACTAGAAAACAATGTTATTGGTTTTGGTTGTTTTTCAAATGATAAAGGAATCTAGGGTCGTGACTTCCACCTAGGTGGCTACCTAACGGGTTGTAAACTATAGGACATGTTTGTATTTATCGGGGTCGTGGTATAGCAATCACACGCAATTGCTCACTCTATACCTCTTGGTAGTTTGAGTGATTTGCCCAATTTGGCTTTTTCAAGCCCAAATGGTTATTGCACAAATCAAGGGATATATGCTAAAGTCGTGTCTTACTATCTCTAGATTTGACCCTTTAATTGGGGCTATCAATTTTTTAAGTTCACCCCAATTCCTTGTTAGCCAAGTTTTCCTAAACCTAGTCTCTCTTTCTCAAGCAAAGACTAGGTCAAAAAGGCATGAATCAATGTTTGCAACCATTAATTCTAGGATTTAGCATAAACAAGGCTAAATATCACTAACCCAATCACAAACAAGCCCTAAATTTAAATACCCATTAAGTACCCACACTAGGGTTGAGCCACAGCCCTAGCTAAAGATTTTGCTACTCATGAAAAATAAAGAAATACAAGAAGAAATTAAGGTAGAATGCACAATCATTGATTAAACAAAGAAAAACTAATGCTAAGAAGTCAATCTAATACAAAATTACTCAAAGAAGTAAAGAAAACCGCTCAAGTTCACCTCTGCATACTAAACTTAACCTAAAAATGACAAAAAGTAGTATTTATACTAAGCTGAAAATATCTAACAAAAATGCCCCTGCGAAGGTTGTGCGACCGCATTATTCTGGTGCGGTACGCACAATGGGCTTCTGCGGCCGCATAAAAGTGTTGCGGTCCGCACTCTTGGGAACTTGGGCTTGGAACTTGAGGTCTTCTGCGGTCCGCATAAAAATGGTTGCGGCCGCACTTAGGATTATGCGGCCGCACAAAAGTGATGCGGTCTGCACTCCTAAATTACCAGCTCTCTGAATCTCAATCATGCGGTCCGCATAATAATGGATGCGGCAGCACAATTTCAGTGCGGTCCGCACTCCCTGAGCTGGCCAAAACATACTCTCTGAATCTCCTTTTGCGGCCGCACTTCTAGCCTTTTTTGCTCTGTTTTGGTTCTTGTTCACTTTTGAATCCTTAATGAGTTGATCTTAACTTCTTTGGCTCGTTTCCTAATATTCCTGCAAGTAAGCACATTTTGTTAGTCTCCCGGAATACCTTTAAGCATTTTTGAGCTAAAACGCAAGTAAAAGAGAGCAAATAAGCGGTCAAAATCCCTACTTATCACTACTGACAAACAAATTGCTGACATCTTCACAAAAGCTTTAAGTAGAGATCAGTTTGAGAGGAACATGTTGGAAATAGGGATGATTAGGATCACCTAAAAGGACCAGTTCAAGGTTAAACAAAAAAAATCAAAATATTAAAAAATGAAAAAAAATTGAAAATTCTTTTTTTGGTTAAAAAATCTGTAAAATGTGTATATAATTAGACTAATTTTTGCTTAGTCACATACTTTCAATAGTGTACTCTTGTGCCATGTATTAAAATGGCTCATTAATCAATAATGATATTTTCTCTATTTTGGCAAATTTAGACTTACACAAGAGAATTATCAGTGAAGAACTTGGTTCATCAAGATAACACGGTATGTTTTCTACACTATGCATAATTTGAAATAATAATATTTGAACCCTGAGCAGAGTCCTACCTAAGTTCAAATTTCTCTCAAACCTATCCAATTAATTCGAACCACTTCCATTCAAAAGAGTCCTAACCAAATTAAATCACCTAGATTCTAGGGAAGACTCCACCGTCTATTCAAAATTGACATATCAGTTTGATTAGACTTCTAAAAGACTAATGATCCTGCCGTTACCCATTAATAATCCCCTGCCTTTAAATTTATCATCATCATCCCTGCCTTCTCTTCATCATTCTCAAACCGTCGAAATTACTTTCCATCTTCTCTCATCTTCCAAAATTCAATCTACCTTTCTTCTTTCTTTCAAGAACCAAACACAAAATGACTAACCCCTCTGATAACCCTGGTACTCCCCCACCATGCTCCTCATCTTCAACCACTCCTCAGCCTAAGAAAAGAAGAGTAAAGATGCTTGCTCGCAAGAAAGTGGCTGGGAGGAAATTATCAAAGAAATTTAACGCACAATTGAAAGCTAGCCTAGCCCAAGAACCCCAGAATTTAGACGAATCCTTCAAGTCTGCTATTGAGGGGGAAGAAATTGGGTCCTCTGATACTGAACAGGTAATTTCTTGCCCAAATACTACTACTGAGGTCATTTCCGAATTGGCTAAAAATCTGGAGAATAGGTTCATTTTGGTTGGATCTATGGTGGATGTGTAAACTTCTGAGTCCAGAAAAGAGAGGTGGTAAAAATAAAAAGGAAAAAGAAAAAGAGAGTGAGGGTGTTCGAAGTGAAGAAAGGGGAATGAGGAAAAGAGTGGTTGATTCGTCACCCACTTCTGAAAAAGGTAAAATGGCTATTTGTGGAGAATAATCAGAAAAAGTGGAGGAAAGTGTCAAGAAAACAGGGGAAAGTGGGTCTGGCGAAGCCGCTGAAGGGTTGGTTAATCTTGGGCAAAAAGTAGATAAACCTGGTTTATTAGTTGAAGAAACCCTCGCAGATCTATTGAAGGAAGTAGGTGACAGCTACAACCCCAAGAAGAAGAGAACTTCCATGGCTAAGACCCCTGGCACTGCTTGGGCTAACAACAAAAGGAAGGCTGCCCCTTCTGACACTATTGAAGTTCCTTCCACAAGAGGAAGAACCACAAGAAGTAAGCTGAAACAGAATGAGGAAGAGCTGCAGAAAGCCTTAGCAGAAAGTAAAAAGAAAAGGATAGACAAAGGGAAGAAGAAGGTGGGAGAGCCTGTTGAGGCTGTTGATGTGGATGAGATGGACCCGGTCCATCAAGATGAAGATGTGATTGCTGAAGTGGAGGTTCAGACTCCCAACCCAAGAAAGCCAAGACTTCCACTAAGAAGTCTACTATCTCCTATGTCAAAGTCTGCTGAACCATCCACCCGGGCAAAAAGGACTAGGTCTGCAGTAAAAACCAAATACGTAAAAAATTTTGAAGAAGAGGAATGGAGTGGAGAAGAGGAAGATGAATCAGACAGTGAAAAGGACAAGATGACCAACTTTGGCTAAAGAACTATTCTGAAGGGTGGACTCCTCAGGGATTTTGAGGAGGAAGGAATGGTACTGCTGTTGGAAAAATTGGAAGTGCAAGGCTGGAAGGACATGGTCCTTCAGATGGATGGCAGCTTGGCTAGGGATGAAGTTGTTGAATTTATGGCAAATGCTGCAGTGAAGGATTAACGGGTTACCAGCTTGGTGAAAGGGGTGCAAATCTCTTTCAATGTGAAGGAGTTGGGTAAAATCTAGGTGTCCCTGTTGAGGGGTACAATAATTACACAAAGCTTAAGTGGCTAAGCCTAGAAAACCTTCCTACTACCCTTGCCATTACCAGAAAGTTTAGTGACAATGAGGAGGAATTGGAGCCCAAGGCTGTGTACAAGAGTGAGATGAAGCCATCCCACAAAGTGTTGTTCAAATTTGTCATCAAATGCGTTCTGCCAACGCAGGAAATGAGGCACATTGCAAACTTCATGGACTTGGTACTGATGGAGTGTTTGGATAACAGGAAGCAGATTAATTGGCTTGGATTTTTAATCCAACTTCTTGACAGGGTTATCAATGGCACCAAGCTCATGCCATTCCCTATGGCTTCATTCTCACAGTTGTTCTTGCATATTTTAAGGTGCCTTTGAAGAAATGGGAGGTGGCCACAAGGAAAGATCACTTTGGGGCGAAAAATCTGATTGCTTGTGACTTTGAGGTTCTCGCCACTCCAAATGAACCTGGTTCATCCAAGAAGCCACCGGTCAATAGCAAGGTTAGAGCCTTGGTACAGGAGAGTAGGGCAAAGGATGCTGAGATAGCAAGGCTGAAGACAGGGTTGGCTGAGGTAGAATCTGAGTGAGATGCTCTCAGAACTGAACTGGCAAGGGAAAAGGAGAAGAATGATGGAATTCTTCAAGACATGCTGAAACTTCTCCAAGCCAAAAACCAAGCCCCTATTTCTTCCAAGCCTTAAGTCTCCTAGCCTAGTGTAGATCAACCAGTGACCAGTTCGGGATTTTTTATTTATTTTTCTCATGTTTTCAGTATTTTTATTTTTTCTTATACTTTGTGGTAGAATCTTTCATCAATGAAATTCACTTATTTTTCTCTAACTTTTTGTTCATATTTCTTTGATGGTTGAAATTCTTAGCTTGATCTATGATGATTAATCCATGTTTGCATTTGAAGTAGCCCCAGTGGCCATGAGTAAGTTTAAAATCTGGTTATCTCACATGTTTTTATGCAACTTTTCGATGAGGCCAAAAGAGGGGAAAAGGTTGTGCTTTATACTTTGAACAGTGATGTTTATAACCTAATGAACCTGGTCCTTGATGATAAGTGATAACAAGGAAAAATGTTTCTAACATTGTGTTGATGTTATGAAATAGTGCAGAGTTTGTCATCATAAAAAAGGGGGAATTTGTTGGCCCAAGTGAAGGTTAGTTTTGAAGATTGACAAGGGAAGCTCAGGCATGAACCAGGTCCATCCCTTGTGGTGCATAGAAACGGGCAGATTCGAGCATATGGGATGCACGTGAAGGAGATAAGCTTAAATTGGTATAATCGATATCTCCTGATCGAAAAGGTTGCATAATTGATAAGGAGAAGGACTCCTTACTCAAAGAGAACAGTGTCCACGATAGGGAAGGAGTTAGAAGTTGAGATCAACTAGAACTTCTCCACCAAGGAAGAGTAGCATTAGAGCTCTAGTTATTTCTTCATCTACTAACTCTATATATTGCAGGATGTTCTCACTTTAAAGATAATGCACAAACGCAGAAGTTAAATGTGAATTGAGAGCAAAATAGCAAGGCTTTTTGCAAGCAGTTCGTGTGTGATTCAAGTGTGCAAACCTGAAGCTACATAAACCAGATGGAAGAACCAGCTCCAAGTGTCTGTCTTTTATTCTAGTTCAATTGTAGTAGGTGTTTTCATATTGTACCTTTCAGCTTTATCTAGAGGCAATTGTAATAGGTACTTAGAGTATTCAAGTTAAAGTTAACTTGAAGTTGTCGCAACAGTTAAAGGTTGTTTGCTCCAAGGGATTAGAGTTTGTCCTAGGTTTACAAAAGAGTTTTTGTAAATGCAGTTTTTGGCTCAGTTATTTAGTGAAGAGTTTGGGAAAATCCTACGGGGAAGTAGGTTGTGGTTTTTTCACCTTTTGAGCCAGGTGTTTTCCACGTAAAATACTTGTGTTCTTTACTTTCTGCATTTACTATTTCTGTTAAAGTAGGTTAAGGAACACTTAGAAGAACCAGGTCCTTCCATAATCAATTTAAGCAAAAAATTGGACACCACATAAATCAACCCCCCTCTTGTGTGGTATTGAAGTTAAAACATCACAAATATTTTCAAGTCTTCTGAAATATTTCTTCATTAAGTTATTTTGCATTTTTTCATAATGTCTGAAGAGCGAAGAATTAGGATTTTATTATATTGGGGGGTGAGGTTGTGATGGCGAATAACTCAGTAAGCTATAGTTTATCTCCACAGTGTCATGTTAAGTTGTCACTTACGATGGAGTACAATACATTGGTATCGTTGTTGTGTAAAAAAATGAGTGTGAGCAAATGTTCGATGAATTATCGGAAGATATCCGTATTCTTTGACTCCGTAAGGGCTTGCTTTTTATGCTGAGTTTAACATCGACGACGATGAAACTCGGAGAAATTTTTTGAGGACTACGGATGAATACCGAGAATTTCTTGTGATAAAACTGTTGGAAATATACGTCAAGGCTGAAGACGTTCGCAATAATGAGGTTGCGCAAAGTAGGGATATCCCTCAATCATCGGGTGGTTATTTTGGAGCAGTTTTAGCCGAACAGGTTTCGGGTTAAAGAGTTTAGCATGATCTAAACTTACTTCCAAGGGCGAATGAGGAGCGAGGAAATAATTTATCTCCTAGTTTACATGATCCACAGACCGAGCGGTAAATTTCTATTTTCCTTTGTGTTAAGATGTATATTTTTATGTATTGAATTTGTATTAACACTCATATATCCATAGGGGTTACCGGACATATATGAATTTTACAAGTTATGAACCAACACCCACATAAAATATGCCTAGTTTTAGTGTGTTGGGTCATGGTGGTCCATCCGGGAGTCATCATCCACAGGATAATGTCCATCATGGGATATCAACACATTATGATTTGTATGTGAAGCAATAAAGCTATATGTAAAATTTGGATCAATTTGAGTAACTCATTATTTTATTGGTTGTGCAGTAAAAATGAGCAACTTGAAGGTCTTGTCCTTACCCAATTGCCCGAAGATGGCATATTTAATCGGGATCTGGTAGATGCGCAGAGTCAGGAAGAGAATAGTGATAATGACAACAATGTCGATGAGTCTGGGAAGATACACCCTTCGTTGATGAGGGTGATGATGAGGAGAAGAGAATGCTATACCTAATTTGGCGAGGGAGCATGCTTCACCTCCCGTTAGACCAAGAGTGTACGAGTCTCACGTGCCATTTCATTCAAGGGAGATTCCCTACCTTGATCATTTGCCAAGTATGACAGATGTGGATGCCCTCTCAAGGGATATTGACAAAATTTGGACAACAATGTGGGATGAATCTAGAACAACAGTGCTATCAAAGGGCATGCTTTTTCCTGATAAAGAGCACCTAAGCAGGGCGATACAAATATATAGCGTAAAAGAGTGTCGTGAGATCATAGTAGCAGAGTCATCTCCGGATGTATACAAGGTTATTTGCCGTAGATGGTTTACGGGTTGTAATTGGATACTGCGTGCGAGGAAGAAGAAAACAAATATGTGGGTAAATGCATTGGCACCCACAATTGTGAAATGGACACATACAGTGGGAATCATTTTAACTTGAATGTTGACTTGGTTTCTCTCGTCTTGATTCCACACATTGAAGAGTTCATAAGGTACAAGATCAAAGAGTGTATAACATCTGTCCACCAGGAATATGGGTGTACCATTATCAAAAGAAAGGCATTTCTCGGGCGCAAACGTGTGTTTGAAATTGTTTATGGTAATTGGGATAAGTCCTTTGCATTTCTACCCAAGTATATGGCCGCATTGCAACACTTTGACCCGGTGAATGTTGTTGAATGGAAGCTTGAGCGAAGTCCGAGAATACCATAACATATATTCAGATATGTATTCTGGCATTTAAACCAACAATTGATGGTTTTGTGCATTGCCGACTGGTAATATCCATAGACGGCACATATGTTATGGAAAGTATAATATTAAGTTGTTGATCGTTGTTGCAGTAGATGCTAATATAAGTATATTTCCCCTAGCTTTTTCTATTTGTGCCAATGAAAACCAAGAGACGTGGACACTATTTTTTAACCACTTGAAGGAGCATGTTGTTAGACAATGTTCAAGTATTTGTCTAATATCTGATCGGCATGGCGGTATTTTAAGTTCTGTACAGAATTTGCCTGTATGGCAGGAACCGTATGCCTACCACCGTTACTGTGTAAGTCAACTGAAGGCCAATTTCCATAAGGTACATACCAATAAGGATTTGCATGATTTAATGTGGATGGCTGCAACAGATCACTAAGAGTGTAAATTGAAGAGGCACATGGAATCGATCAGGCAGGAAGACGAATGAGCCTATCATTGGTTGATGCGACATGAGCTTGACAAGTGTACTTTGCGTGCGAATGGTGGTAGAAGATGGGGAATTCTGACTACAAATGTGTCAGAGTCTTTCAACAGGTTATTGAAGTCTGCACGTGGATTGCCTGTCACTGCCATGGTGCAGATGCCATTCAAGTGGATGGTGGAGAGGTTTGTTGAAAGGGCTAGAGGTGCATCGCCATTGATGGAAAGGGGTGCTGAATTTATGTCAATACCAATGAAAAGAGTTGAGAAATACAGGAGGCGAGCACATTGGCATTCATATTTACAGTATTGCAACGAGCGAAATATTTTTGAAGTTCGCACCGCTATCCATCAGCAACCAACTATGGGATAACGCCTTAGCTAGGATGTGGGACCGAAAATCTACACTTTTTGTGGGACTGGTGGGCTCTAATCAAGCTTTTTTTGCTTATAAATAGGGGGACCGCTGTTCGTTTATAGTTTTAGGGGGTGGGGGGTGGGGGAAGGGTTCTGTTTTGGTGAGGAAGGAGAAGGGCCGACAATTTATGTAGGTATAGCGCCTCAATGTAAGACGCTATACTATAGCGACTTATATTAAGACGCTATTCCTTAACTTGGCAAACGGTCATTAAGGTATAGCGCCTTAAGCTAGGGCGTTATATATATTTTGGTTCCCAANGCCCAGTCCCCCCTCCCCCTCCCCCACACACATTTTGGTTCTTTGAGTCCAAAAGAACCACAATTTGGTTCCGGACTCAGCTAAATGGTATGCGACGTCATATTCCTTCAACTTTTTCTTTCCTATTTTTGCTGAAAAGGAAATATTGTGTGTGTAAGGAGTGTATAATTGGATTTTCTAGTATATGTGGTCCCTAAGCAGTCTTGTACAATGGTTGTTACAAACAAAAAGGGAAGGGAATCGTAGTTCAAAGGATCTTCAAAAACATCTAAATTAGGTCCCATATTGCTAGACTGTTGTCACGACCCCAGTTCACCACCGTGAACATGTCGTGATGGAGCCTAGTCTCTACAACTAGGTAAGCCTAACAATGCGGAATAATAGTCAGAACTGAACAATTTAAAGGAGAAACGGTATATGTAAAATGCCGCTCGGCATATACAACTCCACATCACAGCATCCTACATTACTATCCCAAAACCCGGAAACTCACGGGAACACAAGCTAAAAAGGAATACATTAAAAAGCTCTAATCTCCAGAAATGTCTACATCAATAGTACGATAGATGGACTATCACTACAGATAGGGTAGAGAAGGAGACTCTTCGGTCTGCGGATGCGGAATATGTACCACGAAGTCTCCGAAATGCTCCCTGCCTCGAGGATGATACGCCTGGGTAGAAGTACCTGGATCTGCACATGAAAAACATGGGCAGAAAGGGCATGAGTACACCACAACGGTACTCAGTAAGTGCCAAGCCTAACCTCGGTTGGGTAGTGACGAGGAAGGTCAGGGCCCTACTGAGGTTAAATAAGATACAGGTTTAACAGTGTGATATGACAATGTAATTAAATAACACATGACATAAAGGACAACAACAACTATTAAAAGGCAAACAGAATACAATAAAAGAACATAACTCAGCTCCCTAACAACAACCGGGGATCTCCCAGGATACCTCCTGTAGTCCCCAAATATAAATATCATGTCCAGTGGATCTCCCGGGTGCAGTCCCGTAGTCCAACTCATAAAGTACAGGGGGATCTCCCGGAATGCAATTCTGTAGTCCCAAAGTAAACATACAGGGGAGCTCCCGGGATACCGTCCCGTAGTCCCAAAATAAAGTGCAGGGGGATCTCCCGGAATACCGTTCCGTAGTCCCATAGTAAATACACAGCAACAACAAAATTCAATCCAATCAATTTCATATCAAAGTGAAGCAGGTAATCCTAACCTAGCATGGTTCACGTAGTACAATTAAGACAGATAAGATAGATAAGCAATTTAGGCAAGTAGGCATGCTTCTCTAAGCTACAACAGGTTTAATATCCAAACAGTGTAAGCAAGGAAAGGAGGAACACAATTCAAGGCTATTTTTAAAGAAAGACCGGATTCCCAATAATTAGCACAAGTGCGCGCTCGTCACCTCACGCACGAGGCATTTCGATTACCACAATATCAATCCTAAGGGAAAAAGTCCCCCACACAAGGTTAGACAAGCCACTTACCTCGAACCGGCTCCAAAATCAACTCGAAACCACACGTTTGCCACGAGTATCCGACTCCAAATGGCCCAAATCTATTCAATTCAATTACATGTCATAAATAACATCTCAAGCAACTGATTCTACGATTTAATTCAAAGCTAAGACGTGAAATTAGGTAAAATGACCAAAATGCCCCTCAGGCCAACGTCCTGGAATCGGATGAAATTAACATATTCAGAACCCTCGTACTCCCATCAGTCTAACCATGTAAAAATCTCTCAAATCGGAGGTCAAACACCCACTCAAAACTCAATAATTTGGTCTAAGAAGTTTCTTCCAATTTTTCCCAATTTTTGATCTCCAAATCTGAATTTAAATGGTAAAATAACTATAGATTGATGGAATATAATTAGAAAGGATTAAAGAAACGTTACCCAATGATCTCCTCTTCAAATCCCTTTCAGAATCGCCCTCTTCCGAGCTCCAATTTGATTTTTCTAACTTTTGAAATGAAACCCTCGAATTTCATATTTCTGTCCAGAGATTTCCGCTTCTGCGGTCAAGGGACCGGATCTGCGGTCCCACTTCTGCGGAACCCGGGTCGCATCTGCGACTTTCACTAAAAGGCCAAATTTCCACACCTGCGGTCTAAATCTCGCAGATGCGGATCCGCTTCTGCGGAAAATCCACCGCATCTGCGAAAACTGTTGAACCAACCTAAACCCGCTTCTGCGGTCTACTTAGCCGCATCTGCGGTCCCCAAACCGCAGATGCGAAAATACCAGAAGCAGCAAAGATCTGAAATCTCCCAACTTCCAAAATCCTTCCGTCAACCATCCAAATTCATCCCGAGGCCCCCGAGACCTCAACCAAGAGCACCAATATCACCTAATACCCTATTCAAACTTGTACCAATCCTTAAAATACCTAAAACAACACCGGAAACCCGAATTAATCAAAGATTTAAGCCTAAGGACTCCAAATTCCCTAAAAATACGCTTTCGATCAAAAACCTAACCAAATCACGTCCGAATGACCTGAAACTTTGCGCACATATCACAAATGACATAACGGAACTACTGCAACTCTCGGAATTCCATTGCGACCCTCGGATCAAAATCTCACTATCGAACCGGAAACTTCAAAATTCAACCTTTCGACATTTCAAGCCTAAATTAGCTACGGGCCCCCAAAACACAATCTGACCACGCCCCTAAACCCGAAATCACCTAACGGAGCTAACGGAACCATCGATTTTCCATTCCGAGGCCATCTTCACATTGTTCCGACTATGGTCAGTTTTCCAACACTTAAGCTCTCATTTAGGGACTAGTTTCCCAAAACTCTGAAACTCAAGACCGAACATCCCGGCAAATCAAAATAGCAGAAACAAACTTGGGGAAAGTAGTTAATAGGGGATCGGGGCGTAAATTCCAAAAATGACCGGCCGGGTCGTTACAACTGTCCACTGTACTCAATTACCTTTCTGGTAGACATGACGTATAAAGGATTGTCCAAGCTTAATTAGTTAGATTTTGCATTTATTTTCATTAGCAATTATGCTGCCCGTCGAATTAATTAGTTCCAATTTATGTGAACCTGTTTGACTGGGCACGAAGTTTAAGAAAAAATAAAGACTTTTGGAATTTGTGATCCTAAACAAGTCAAAAAGGGGCCCAGAGTATTCGTGTGGTTATAAAAGCTTCTCATTAAGGGTAGAATAGTAAGTTTAAGCTAAATTATTTCTAAATTTAGAAAGAGGTCATCCTTTTTAGAACAGACCAAAAAGGAAATGTGTTCACATAAATTGGAACGGAGGGAGTAACATTTAACTTAACGTGATCGTTCTAAGCTCGGTTGAGATAATTAGCACTAGTTTGGCTCAAAATTGTGTGTAGTAAGCTTAGTTGAGCTCGCCTCGACGCCCACGCATATGAAAAGCTCATCGTAGATTATATAAAATTATCGAACAGAAAATAATATAGGTAATAATAATTTATTAAACAACAATATACTCCTATAATCAAGCACCAAGTAATCTCTAAGCACTAGAGCTTGAGTCACGAAGTGAACCTCAATTTTTGTTTACTGTGAAAATGGTAATTACAATTAAATTTGATTTTGTGGTTCTAAAAATACGTGATATATTTTTATGCTGGTTGTTAAGCAACGGATGCTATGTAAAAGATTAGAAATCAAGATTGCAGCTTAGAGACGGTATGATAATCAAACCAAATAGTTGGAGATCGGGGCCTCGAGCTTGCTTATTCGGGCCTTAGGGTCGAGTCCTATACTCTGCCATGGGCAGTCGATGGAGGGGGTAACAATTGTAATAGATTCAATGGCGGCTCTTTATGGCCAATAATAAGCCGTAAATGAAGAACAATAAATAGAACACAATGAATGTAAGCAATAAATGGAAGTAAAGAGCTTAAGAGAATGTTCTTTGTATTCAATATTGGGTATCCGATGTCTACAGATCATAAGGACCCCTCTTTTTATATGAAGGAGAAACCAATCATAGCATAAAAGCATTCGTTACAAAGTAGGATAGTTGGCACAGCTACCTAGTAATCTAGCGTAGACTGGTACCATTCTTGCACGTGATGTCAGTTTGGTCCACATACCTAGGAAACTTCCCGCTTATCTTCGATAATCATAGACTCATGCTGCGTCGAGGTCGAGTGTGAAGAGCCTTCGAGGTCGAAGCTCTTTTGCTGCATCCCCGGATCTTCGGGGCCTTTTCGAGGCTAAGGGAGAGGCGCAATGACCATGGAATCGGGCCTCCCGATCCCGTCAGTATACAGATAGTCCCCGTGTTTCTTAGAATGAGATAAGAAACGACCTCGAATTCATCCCCCCTGGTACTTTCGTAACGACGGCATTCATATCTTGCTAAATGACCGACATGATAGAATAAGATACCAAAAGGTCGAGCACGCACAACCCTTAAAAGCCTTCGTATTGATTACATTGGCTGGCTGTCCTTTGGCCTCCTTCATTGTGCGTATTGGGCTTCTATAAATACTTCTTCTCTCGTTCCTTATTGCTCCCTTTTGTTCTTTCTTTGAAGCTCAATTTCCTTTTTCTCCTCTGAAATCTTTTAAGAATGGCGAAAACTTCCGCCTCTGCTTCTCAGGAGAATGTAACCTCCTCCTCCTCCTCCTCCTCACTTTCGTCTAAAGGCAAAGAAGTAGTGCCCCCTCGTGCTGAGGAATGCGTTCCAAGGTCCTTTGCAACAGCTTCCGATTTTAAGGTCGAAAAACCTTCTTCAAAGTCGGGGCACCGTGAGCTCGCGTGTCAATATATTAGCTCAATAACAGACGTCGAAAGGGTGAGGGCTGATTGACGCACAACCGTTGATTTTCTCAGTGTGTACACCTACCCGTTTACCCTTGGGCCGGTGGGGCCATCCTCGCCTTTGATAGATCCTGTGGTTCTCGACTTCTGCCGATGGTATCGAGTGACCCTCGGCCAAATTCACGCTTCGTTCTGGCGCGTTGTCTATTTGATCAGGTATTATGTGAACATGATTGGGGGATACCCTTTACCCTCGACCACCTGGTCAGGATGTACAACCCCCGTCTCTTCCGTGGGGCCCTGATTAAGCTCTATTGCCGAGCTTCAAGGGCCCTTTTTGCTTGCATCGATGAAGTCAAGAACGGAGGGTGGATGAGCCGTTTTGTCCGAGTTAGGACTTCGGACCTGATTTCAGCGGAAAGGATGTCGTTCCGCGAGAGGTGCAACATGGAACATAAGTAGATACATTATCTAGCTTCTCCTTACTTCTTTTTGGGTACATCTTTCCACGCGCTAATTTCTTCTACTGACGCAGCCGTAGCAGTCTACCCCGGCGGGGTTACAGACCTCTCGGGCTAGATCGGTCGGCTGGACTCAATTTCCTTATACGCTCAGCGAGTGTGGCGTGATTTTTCCCAAGCTCGATGGGAAGCCAAGGATCACGGTGAGCTTGTACTTTTGCTGAAGTCGTACCTTTTAATCTGAATTGCTACTGATGGCGTCCTTATTCCCTGTGCTCACTTCTTGCATTCATGTAGGTCTGGGGGAGATTCCCTTGATGAAGGAAATATTGCCTGGAGAATAGGATACCTTGAGACCCGACGAAGGGAAGAAAAGACAAGGGGATCCGTCGAATGAACCTTCGGGATCCAAGAAAACCAAGATAGAAGAAACTGAGGCCGGCCCAGCAGTCTTAGCCCCAGAAGCAGCGGGAAGTCCTTGAGCCGAAGCGGGGGAGAAAATAATTTCTTGATAGCACCCGAAGGAGGGGAAAACTCGATCGACCCTCACGACGGAGAGATGATGGCTCTCGAGCCGGGTCTTGATATCGTCGTGTTCCGATTTCGGGCTGGAGAGGCCACTGAGGAAGTATTGGGTGATATCCCCGAGGTGGCTGATGGCCAATATATCCCTCGAGCCGAGATGCACCCGGCAGACGGTTCGGAGGAAACCAGTTCTGAAGCTCTGCGGGGACAAGAAAAGGCCTCGACTGATCCTGTTGGTGTTGGTGTCGTGAGTGATTCCCCTCAGGTGACGATTTTACCTCCTCAGGGGCTGCAAGATGCCCAAAAGAAGAACCTTCTGTTGTGGGGGTGCCCATCGGAATCCCTGAGCTCGATGCTTCGCTCGTCTTCAGTGAGATGAACAGGCTTTATGAGCAGGTAGTTTTTGTAAATCCTGCCTGTCGTCCTGATCTTTATCTTTCTAACTTGTCTTCTTTATGGTTTCAGGCTAGGGAGCTTTATAATCATACTTTCGTCCGATTTCAGGTTGAGGTGACTCGTCACTAGCGTGAGAAGACTCATCTCGTTGAACAGGTTTCCTAGCTTCCATTTGTTATTGTTTGAATGTTTGCCAAATTCCAGCGTTTTGACATCTTTGATCTGATTTGTACAGTTTGAGAGGGAAAGTACCCTACTGAGGGAGGAGTTTCAAGCCAGAAACTCTGAAGTTCTCGAACTCAAACGGCACGTGAACGAGATAACTTCTGAGAGGGACAACCTCCTGGAAAGGATGGCCTTAGTTGGGCATCAGCTTCATGATGCGATGGCGCATACTGACAAGTACAGAGGTCTTCATTTCGAATTAGTTGCTGCACTATCCGGAATCAAAACTGAAGACGAGGCGCTCATATCTTCGCACAAAGAGGATGCTGTTGTAGTAAACGTTCAAGCCGGGAGCGCGCCTGAGGAAGTCGAATTGAAATTGACTCGGGCCGTAGTACACGCTTGGTTAGAATCTCGGAGGCAGACTCTCGAAGATATACATGCGGGGAGTATTAATTTGTCTATCGAGCTCGAGAGGGTGAAGACCCTAGAGAAGAAAGCTGCTGCCCTGTTTGCTTCTGGAGGTGTGTCGGGTAGTGGCTTAGAAGGTGATGAGAATGAAGGCGGCATCCTCAGAAGGGAAGAAGTCGTTGAAGGTCCCGGAGCTGTAGCCGGAACCGTCGGGGCATAACCTCCGACGGAGCCGTCAAAGTTGTAGGCTCGATGATAGGTTAGGATTTTGTTCGGCTCCTTCTTTGTAAGGGTTATTAAAAGGACTTGTAAGCGTGCCTCTGTGAGCAATATGTAAAAAGGCTTTTCGTTTTTTATCACTCCTTTACTTTTTAAGGGTAATGTGTGATGCAATAATCGATCCGATATTTTCGACCTTGGGTTAGACCCTCGAGTTTTTGGCTATTGCCGAGCGACTCGTAATGGTTGAAGGTCAGTCCCCAAGTGTTCTCGGGTTAGACCCGGCTCTTATGCGCTGGGTCGGTACAACCTTTGATTTTAGTGGTGGCGATAGCGGCTCTTATGCATTGGGTCGGTGTGACCTTTTAGTGTAAGCTGGCGTCTTAGGCTCTTATGCTTTCGCCCTTAGGCATATTTACTTAACTGTCTCAGGTTCAGTCTCCGAGTCGGGTTTCAACTCGAGCTCATTTGACCCTCAAGTTTTTGAATATAAAGTCAGCCCACAGTCCCTTACGCGTTGGGTCGGTGCGACCTTTTAATGCAAGCTGGCATCTTGGGCTCTTATGCTTTTTCCCTTAGGCATATTTAGTTAACTGTATCGGGTTCAGTCTGTGAGTCAGGTTTCAACTCGAGCTTATTTGACCCTCATGTTTTTGAATTTAAACCCGGCCCTTAGGCTCTTACGCGTTGGGTCGGTGCGACCTTTTAATGCAAGCTGGCGACAGTGGCTCTTACGCTTTGGGTCGATGCGACCTTTTATGTGAGCAGGCGACATTGGCTCTTACGCTTTGGGTCGATGCGACCTCTAATGTAGGCTTTATTTTCCCTCGATAAGGATTTTCTTTAGAATTTTTGTTTGCCTGACTCTTTGACGGTTCGATAAAACCTCGATTGTGAATTGTTTGGCGATGATCGAGCACCTCGGGAGGTTTGGCTTGGTGGCTGAGTATCTCGAAGCCAGTATTTAGGAGCTGACATGGTCGAAGTTCTTTTGCCTATGTCGAGGGTAGCCTGTTTTAATCGGTTCTTTCCGAAGTATATTCGAAGTAATTGAAGGCCTGTGATTTTATAGCGACGATCAGGCGTCCCCGAGTCGCGTTAGTTTGGGTGGTACAGCCTTGTGACCGTAGTCATTGTGTTTGGCCGGAGCCTTTCAGTCCCCGAGGAAGTAGTTTTGGCATCTATATCAAGGGTATGCCTTTTTAAAGGTCTTACAAGTTCGATATATAGCCTTAACTTTATGATCGGGTTTATGCCTTTAGTAAGGTCTTACAAGTTTTACATGCCTTTGAGGTCTTACGGTTATTGTCACTTGGTACAAGTGTGGTTCATGCCTTGCTTGAGGTCTTATAGATTTTGCATGCCTTTGATGTCTTACAGTTATTGTTGTTGCCTTGTGTAGCTCTTACGAGACCGAGGCTATTTCTTGGCTCAAGAGCCATTACTTGTAATCTTAGTACTGCCTCATTGAGGGCTTATGCTTTCGGAGTTTCCGACCCGTAGGTCATGTGGCCTTGAGTTTTCGACGCCAGTCCCCAAGTGTTCGGGACGTTTTTGGCTCTGGAGCTGTTTTGTGATCCCAACATTGTTGAGGGCTTATGAGTTTGGAACTCCGACCCGGGGGCCGCATTGTTCTGAGTTGTTAACGCAGTTCCCGAGGGTTCGGGATATATTTGACAGAGGAGTCGTTCTTGCAAAAATACCGAGCTTCTTCGAAATGCAAAATTCTTTTCGAAATTATTCTTTGATTGCTTGGTACAAGCATACATATCTTTGCTGTTGAGGGCTCAGTTATTCTATGCAGGCACGGTTCGTTCGAATGTTTGGCCCGGTACATTGTTTTTCCTATCGAGGCTCTGTTCAGCATATCTTAGCTTCTCCGAGAAGGTGATCTTCCGGGGGGATGCCCCCGCAGTATTCGAGGTTAATTGCAAGAGAAGCCTTGAATACTTATCGAGTTTTCCTTAGGTAGCATATAGATATTGCCTCATTAAAAACCTTGCTGGTAAAACCCGTTTCGGGATGAAAACTCGGTCGAAGAAAAAGAGTGCAACGTATGCTTTGAAACCTTAAGGTCTTCGAGCCAGACGGTGTTTCGAAATCTTCAATCGGGTACCTTAGCAGTAGTATCGTTTCAACATTGATATGTTTCAATTGCTTGGAAGCTGTTCGCCTTCCATGGTACCGAGCTTGTAGGATCCTTTGACGATTACTCCGAGGACGCAGTACGGTCCTTCCCAATTTTGGCCTAGCTTCCCCTCATTAGGGTTTCGGGTGTTCAAGGTGACTTTCCTTAGGACCAAGTCCCCTACTCCGAGGTGTCGGAGGTTTGTTCTCCTGTTATAATACCTTTCGATCCTTTGTTTTTGGGCCGCCATTAGGACTAACAAGGCCTCTCGCTTTTCATCCAATAACTCGAGGGTCGTAGTCATGGCCTCGTTATTCTAGCTCTCGGTAGTGTGTCGCAATCTGGCGCTTGGTTTTTCGATCTCTACTGCTATTAAAGCCTCGGCACCATATACTAGAGAGAAAGGTGTTTCCCCCGTGCTTGATTTTGGGGTCGTTCGATATGCCCATGGCACTTCAGGCAATATTTCTCTCCACTTTCCCTTAGCGCTTTCCAACTTCTTCTTTAAGTTTTGGATGAGGGTTTTCTTCGTAGATTCGTCTTGGCCTTTTGCACACGGGTGATAGGGTGTTGACAGGATCCTTTTAATCTTGTGATCCTCGAGGAACTGAGTCACTTTACTTCCGATGAATTGCTTCCTGTTATCACACGTTATCTCAGAAGGAATTCCGGATCGGCATATGATGTGGTCCCAGATGAAATTGATGACTTCCTTTTCCCTTATCTTTTCGAAGGCCTGTGCTTCGACCCATTTCGAGAAATAGTAAGTCATAAATAAAATAAATCTAGCTTTACCTGGCACCGTTGGTAGAGGTCCGACGATGTCCATCCCCCATTTCATGAACGGCCATGGTGACAAAACTGAATGTAGTTGTTCACCAGGTTGGTGGATCATTGGGGCAAATCTTTGGCATTTGTCGCATTTGCGGACGAACTCTTTGGTGTCCTTTTCCATGCTGTCCCAGTAGTAGCTGTCACACCTCCTTTTTTACACACCTACCCCGAAGGATAATGTATAAGGGAATTTTTCCATTTAAGTGACATTATTCGAAATGGGATTATTTATTTATTTTTAGAGTCGCCACTTGGGAAAAGATTGGCTATTGGTGTCCCAAGTCACCGGTTTAACTTGAATCCCAAATCGAGGAAAATTTGACTTCCCAATTGGAGTCTGCGAACCAGAAATTTTGAATAAGGAATTCTGTTGACCCGAGAAGGTGTTAGGCACCCTCGGATCCCGTGGTTCTAGCACGGTCGCTTAAATTATTATAAATGGCTAAAATCTGATTTTTTTTCTTACATGTTATCCTATTGTGCAATTTTAAAATTTACTTACCGTTTTCAATCAAATTTTTAGAAAGTGAACGTCGTTTAAAAATATATTTTTGGATCACGTCACATGAAATGCACCCGGATCCTCGACACATTCTTATTCAACATTTTGGGATTTGGATTTGGGTTACATGAAATGCACACCCGTATTTAGGAAAGTAAAATTATTGAAAGCGCGCCTAAGAGCGACTAACGGGTTATTATCTTTGCGGAGGGCCGTGAAATTCGCTAAACGGCACGCCCCGAATTCTAAGTATTTTAATATAAGCATTTAATGAGGGCCCCGCAATTTTATGCATTTTGTTTGGCGAGGCTCATCTCATCTTATTACTTAAAGGCCATCCTAGAGCAAACTATAATTTTCTATTGGGTTTGTCTCTGAAGAACCTTAGTTAATTAATGTTATAAAATCCGGGCCTCATGTTCAAGTCCGGATTCAAACAAAAGGAGAAACCTTTTAATTTGAACCCGCTACTTAACTCGAAAACCCAAATTCGTATTCCAAAATTATTTACTACCATCACATCCAGAATTTTAATGATCAAATTAAACCGGCAACATGTTATGAAACGGCCCATGGGAAGAAAAAGGCCATTCTTAACTTTGTACCAGCCCCAAACAAAACAATTGAACTAGGTTCTAGGCCCATACATGTACCAGCCTGTCCCTAGTTATATAAATCAGGCGAGGTTTTAGGTAGTGTGTATGACTGGCCAAATCAGGCCCAAAAGCATGGCCCAGGCAGTCCAAGCGTTATTTTGAATCAAGTTGGAATTGTGCTACTATGTAGCTGATTTGAGATGCAATTAATGAGCTAATGACAAGACTTAAATTCTGATTTATACAAAACATGAATTAGAGTTGAAGAAAACATTGAAGTAAAGACCTTGGAGATGGATCATTCATTCTCTGAAGTTGTGCAGACTTAGTATATACAAGTGCAAGTTTCCTGGTTCAAAACAAACATGCCTACTCACATTAACACATTGAAGATGTTCGATGTTCTCAATTGATTGTTAAGACTGCGAGGACACTGATTCTACTAATATTCTAGTATAAGAGATGATGACAAGGTCCAGTTCAGTTCAATAATATTTGAATTGCAGTTCTTACAAAACAGGCTCATATTCTGGTATACAGTCTATTGAAGACCTAAAAATGAATTACNACTTACAGCTAATCCAAAATATTTAAACAATCTTAAAACAGTCCAGTTCAGTTCAATTTATACAGCCCAGGTTCATGTGCATACAAATTAGAATCAAACCAGTATTAAACAAATTACATCTAATCATCTAATTGAGGCGTAACAATCTAGGCAAGCATAGTTCAGGGATCAAATACACGAGCATCTTTCATTTCATTTCCACTTCTAAGCTACATCAAACCAAGTTCATACGTGTACCTGGAATAAAACCAAATGAATGAAGAAGGAAGGGTCAGCAAGCAGATTTGACAAACAGCAATCACAACCAGCAACAGCAGGAGTAATTTTCGAACCAAACAGCCTCTCAAAAACCCAAGAATAAACTATAGAAGTACAACACCTGTCACACCTCCTTTTTTTTACTACACCCCCCGGAAGGGGTATAATAAGGGAGTTTTTCCACTTAAAGGACAATCGGAACGGAATTTATTATTAAGATTTTAGAATCGCCACTTGGGAGATTAATGGTGTCCCAAGTCACCGATTGAATCCCGAACCGAGGAAATTATGACTCTGTTTAAACAGTCCGCGATCCAGAAATCCGAGTAGGAATCTATAACTCGGAGAAGTGTAGGTATTCCGGCGTCGTGGTTCTAGCACGGTCGCTCAACTGTCATATCTGGCCTTTTTGTATTTAGTTACATGTTTTAATCTATGTGCTTTAACTTTTGAACCGCTTTTATTATTATTATTTAAGAGAATTGCAACGTCGTGAAAACACGTCTCGAACCGCGTCACATAAATGCACCCGCAATTTTTGACACATTTCGACTTTGTTGGGATTTGGATTTGGGTCACATAATGTGCACCCGTATTTAGGAAGGAAAAATTATTTAAATTGCGTGCCTAAAGCAACTACACGTTTGCACCTTGCGAGGGCCATGGAATTTGCTAAATGGCACCCCTCGAAATCTAAGGATCAATACAGAATTAAAATGAGGGCCACACAATTGTCATTTTGTTCGGCACGGCACGCCTCAATTATTTTCAAAGGATTGTCCTCAACTAGGCAAACTAGGGATGTTCAAGATTGTTTCTTTCTCTTAAAATTGAAATTATTGCGAGACTAAGGATGAGCAATATAATCTAAACTAAAAAAACTTTCATGAGTATCTTGTATACTTTCCAATTTAAAACTAACATTCAAATTATCTACTGTCAATGAGGAATCTGCAGAAACGGCTGTGAGCACAAGCATATAATTAAACAATGCAATAACATGATTGGTCCAGAGTCATCACAGTTGAACCAACTATGCGACACTAAGGCCAAAATCTCAACAAATAAGCTGCGATGATCTCCCCAGAAAATTTCAGTCACAGAATCATTTTTCACATCACTAATTAGATCAACAACATAATTTAAGTATTAACTAAATCAAACCAAACGTTCTGCTATGTTCCCAACAAAATAGCAGGCAGATTCAATCAACCACAGTAAATGAATTAAAAAAATGCCAACATTTCATTGTAAGTCAAAAAGGAAATACAAATTGGAGATATGTACCTAATTGCCCATGAACTGTCTAAGATTTAACAAATGAAGGACATGTGAAGGAAGGTTGGAACTCAGCAAATACAGCAGCACACAGCAGAAATCTTTGGTCGAATCATTGTTTAGATCCCAGAAAGTTCGAGTGAACAATAACCACTAAAAACACTGTGAACGAAATTCCCCTTTAAATCCTATCCTCCACCAATGTTACTGTTATTTCAATAACCAAAAAGGAACGAAAGTTCCAATTCCAATCAAAGTGTTGCTTTTTAAAAAAAAGTTATCAGAAATGAAAGAGGAGAAATGAAGATAGAAGGAGAAGAGGAGGGAATCATCTAACCAACAAACCTATCAAAAACCAAGCAGAACACATATAAGAACACGAACTGTTAGTAATCAGGGCTGCTGCAGACCAGCCAGTGCAGAATTTTGCACTTAAAATCGTGCAAACAGGCTGCCTAGGCAGCTGCAAAACAAGGCAGACTTTCACCAAGGCCAACAGTCCAAACACTGCCTGCTGTCGATTCAAATTGCTACTCTAACCGGCTTCTTCAACAGCTCGAAAGAGCAGATTTCTTGTAGCAGAGATCATGGCAGACAAATTTTCGAACAAGAGCAAGGAAAATAAAGCAATCTGAACATATACAGTCAGCCGGACACTATTGCTACCTTAAGAACACAAGAAGAATTACCAAGACTTGGTTTTAGGATTTAAGTAACGTATCTCAAGTACAACCTCAAGAAAACAGACAAAATGCTCAAAGGAACTGCTTCATGAATACAGTAGATGCATAATTTTTACAGCATGAAGATCAGAGTGCACTTCCACATGGGGACAAGGAAGCAACTCGATGCAAATGTCAAGCAGATACTAGCGAAGACGAACATATCAAGGTCTTAATAAGCTAGAGACAAGTCGATCCAAACCAAAAGAGACAAGCATATTTAGACAATGAACCAAAGCGTCAGTGAACGTATTTCCAACAGCTTAATTCAAAACTAAATTGCGACTTAGCCATTCTTACTCACCAACTAAACATGCTATTTGCCGAATTCAAATTGAATCATATAAGACTAAGAGCAAAATCAAACACAACCTCAAAATGTTGAAACAAGGTCAAATACCAGATAGTGTACTCAAATCAGTCACCAATCAACCCTTGCACCCAAACCGCAAACAACTCGCCAAACTAACAAACCTAAGGTTCTTACCATATTTTAATCACACCACAAACAAGATAAGAGAAAGAATCAGCAAATGAACCTGAAATTGAGCTTTCGATTAACTTTGCTCGAACGTTGAATACAAGTGGAAGACAGTAGCTAATATCAGCACAATCAGCAATAGAAACGGGTAGAAATCAGAAGCTCGGACAACAACGAATTCAGCAACTTTCAATCGAGCTCCATCTTCAAACGAACTCCAGGCCAGAAAGAAGATACGAAATATGTTTGTTTTTTTTTTTGATTTTTCCTTTTCTGAACAGTAATCGAAAATCAAAACAAATTCAAAGAACAGTGAACATTTTTGGATACATATCTTTCTCTTGTTCTGAAAAAAAACTAAAACCAGATTGGAAACCAAGAAGAAGAAGAATCACTTTCTTTTTAATCCTCACCTTTCTCCCAAAACCGAAAAAAAATTCTCTCCAAAAAAATCTCCCCTTTCCCAAACGAAAATCTTCCCCCTATAATCCCCAAAATTCCCTCTAGTTATCAGGAAAACACCTGATGAATGAAGGGCTGGGATCAATCGAAATCGATCCCACGCTCCACATTCATCCAGAATATGCCTTCTAGAGGCTTCCAACACATGAAAAAGGGATGGGGGCGAGAGAACCTGTCGGAGATCGTTACAAATATGGTGACGAGGAGAGAGGGGAACGCGTGAGGCGAGATTGGGGCTCACTCGCTTGAATTTTGGCAATCTTTGGGTGTGGATTCAGTGGTTTTGGAGAAGAAGAACAGTAGGCGTATCTCATGAGCTCGAGAGATTGGGGCTCTGGGTATTTTTGTGTTATAATTGGGACGGGTCGGGTCAGAAGGCGGGGTGGGGCGTTTGGGCCAGCGATTGGGCTGAGGCGGGTGATTTTGGGCTGGTTTGGTTGGGTTTAGCCAAGTAATGGGTGAAATTGATTTGGGCTTGGGAAAATTAACCTGAAATGGCCCAAACAATTGATCTCTATTAATACAACCATTTTGCTTTTCATTTTCTTTTTTTTTCTCTTCTTTGCATTCTCCAAAATTAAAGAAAACTATAAAATTCGAAAACTTAAAGGTCAAAAATGCAAAATAAACTATTTTTTTTTATTTTCCCTTTTTTCAAAATAACTAATTACTAATTAATTCTTAAAAATGCAAAGTTAAGTCCTAAATGCAAAAATGCAACATTTTTTTTCATTAATTATAATGCACAGACAAAATGCAAACAAATAACAGAACATGCCACAAAAATCCATAAAATAGTAAATAATGAAAGAAATTATTTTGTTTTGAATTTATGGGAGTAATTCACATATAGGGCAAAAATCACGTGCTCACAACTGCCCCTCTTTGCCCGGAAACACAAAGAGTTTTCGTGCAAAGATAAGTGAGCAGAAACGAGCGATTTTTGCCCGTTCGAATACTCTGTATGAAGCATTTTTGAAAACCGTCTGACCGAACCCTGCTTCAAAGGTTGCCTACATATCCTTGGCTAAAAAGGAATCAGGTCAGTGTAGTTCGGGAAGGTTTGGTAGCTGGGACTACCAGGAGCTGTGACTTTCGCTGCTGTTGCTGTTGCTACTGCTTGCCGACCTCCTTATTACACCGTGTCAATATAAAAAGAAGCTAGCCTAAGCTACGAATTACAAAACAGGTCCTATCTATGTCTTCAAACTTGCTCTTGTGTTCTTGTCGCCTTGAACTTGTATCCTTCCGATGGAATTCTTGTTGTTGCCTTGCATTATGATCGGAGATGTTTTGCCATTCCTCCGAGTGATGCTTGACTGCTGAAATTTGAAATATATGCTTCTATTCCCCAGGCGGGCTCCTGATTGCTGACGCTTGAAAAGTATTCCCTTGCTCTCCAGGTGGGCTCCTGACTGCAACGCTTGGAAAGTATTCCCTTGTTCTCCAGGTGGGCTCCTGACTGCAACAAAACAAACAAAGAAAATTTTCTGCCCCAGTTTGGTGGCTGGGCACATCATGTTATCAAATATTAAAATTAAAAGTTAAAATTTGAATTGCACTTCCCTTGTTCTTCAGGTGGGCGCCTGACTGCTGAAGCTTGAAAAGTATTCCCTTGTTCTCCAGTCGGGCTCCTGATTGCTGAACTTGAAAAGCATTCCCTTGTTCTCCAGGTGGGCTCCTGACTGCAACAAAACAAGCAAAGAAAATTTTCTGCCCCAGTTTGGTGACTGCATCCTTTTCTCCAGGTGGGGCTGATGCTGAACTTGAAAAGTATTCCCTTGTTCTCCAGGTGGGATCTTGATTGCTGAAGCTTGAAAAGTATTCCCTTGTTCTCCAGGTGGGCTCCTGACTGCAACAAAATAATCGAACCAAGAAAATTTTCTGCCCCAGTTTGGTGGCTGGGCACAGATGTGAGTGTTAAATTGAATTATTCTACCAACCATTATAAGGATTTGAAAGCTAAGTCCTATTATCCAGGGAGGTCCTAACAACTCCTAACAATTACGAACCTAAGTTATATCTTCTAAAGGTATTACCCCCACTACATTTGTTATCTAATAGGTCTTAACTACTTCCCATCATCCAGGAGGGTC
The DNA here is from genome assembly GCF_001879085.1 of Nicotiana attenuata. Classification (NCBI taxonomy): domain Eukaryota; kingdom Viridiplantae; phylum Streptophyta; class Magnoliopsida; order Solanales; family Solanaceae; genus Nicotiana; species Nicotiana attenuata. Next base: position 32,610,403 of record NC_031996.1, on the reverse strand, counting down.
CTGACAACTTTTAGTTAAAAAAAAACAGTTTTAACCTAAGTCATTTCTACTAAAAGTATGACTTCCACTGTATCTTGTAATCTAAACAGATCTTAAAACTACGTCCCATTATCCAGGAGGGTCCTGAAAACTTCTAATTGAATCCTATCTTAAGCATGCAAACTTGGAAACCTACTTATATTCCTTTGGGGTACATTTATGCTAAATTATGCTACTCATGATTGTTTTGAGATTTAAACTAAGTCCCATTTTCCAGGAGGGTCCTGAGAGTTTCCAGTCATACCTGTTTGGGTGCTACCTTTCCTTACGGAGGGTTTCTCCAAAAGCCCCTGTTTCAAATCTTGTCAATATAAAATGGTGGCTAGTTGCTGGCATTCTTGCTAGGTACGTCCCTTGCCTTTTGACATCTTTGATATATTCTAGCCCTGTCTGTACAACTAGGAAGCTGGTAGTTAGCCTTGACATTCCTTCCTTTTGTTTCGAACAGAACTGACACTGAAACATCTTAAAGATAGACCTCGAAAGAATGAAATGCAATGACCTCGAGGGCTAAGGATAAAGAGAATCCGAGAACGGATGATTTGTAATGAAGAAAGAAGAGAATAAGACTTATCTGAGTGGAACAACTGGTACCATTGAGCATGCCATGCATTTTGGATTAACCAGCCCAGTCTGTCTAACCAATCAACTTTCGATTGCCACATTTGTTTTTCCGGACTTTCACAACCTGATTTTCACCCAAACCCAAACCCTGCTCGTCTTGCAATATCTTGAGCAGCTTTTGACCACAGACTTATCTCATTTGCTTGTCTGAAAAACTCACCTTCGCCTTACGGTGCCCGTGAGGGTTTTCACCAATAAGACTCTCTCATTTTTGATTTCTCTCAACTCACTTCGCCTTACTGTGCCCGTGAGGGTTTTCACCAATAAGACTCTCTCATTTTGATTTCCCTCAACTCACTTCGCCTTACGGTGCCCGTGCGGGTTTTCACCAATAAGACTCTCTCATTTTTTATTTCCCTCAACTCACTCCGCCTTACGGTGCCCGTGAGGGTTTTCACCAATAAGTCTCTCTCATTTTTATCATTTCCTTCTTGCACCAGAATGTTGCCCCTGACGCGAATCACTTTTACTTGCTCGTATTGGCACTTTTTGAAGATTGATCAGAAGGTCTTCCTTTGGACCGTAATGTGGGCTTTTTGGATAGGGTTAGAAAGAAGGGTATAAAAGGCTCAAAACAACTTAACATGGGTTCAAAGTTACAACTTTCGGAATCAAATTTCTCACAGCGACCACAACTTCTGCCCTAGTTTCTTTCGTGGGGACTTTTGGGATTTTGTTTTGGTATGACTGAACCTCAGAGAGAGGCTGCCTACGTACCCTTTCGGGATCAAGTCAAACGTAGTTCAGGTCATAGAAATTACTTTGTTGTTGCAATCTTTCCTTTTCTTCCACTTTCTTTTCTTTCTTTTCATTTCTTTTTCTTTCTTTTCTTCTCTTCATTCATTTTTTTCTCTTTTTCCTTTTGTTTTCTCTTTGTTTTTTTTTCTCTTTTGCCTTCTTTTTCCTTTTTTTTTCTTTTCTTTTTTTCTTCTTTTCCTTTTCTTTTCTTTTGGACTGTGTTTTCTTGTTTCTTCACTGATTTTCCTTGCTCGAGCTCCTGAGTTGTTATTGATTCCGAAAGGGGGGTACGAAATAAAATAAATGAGGCTCAGAAGGGATAACAAAGGGTAAAGTGTTTGGATAGCAGAACAAAATGCCTTCGTCATTTCAATCTCAAAAATATGCCAAATACAATAAAGTACAATTAAACAAAGAAATCATACATAGTGTCGCTTGACTGCATCAGAGTTGATATCCATTTCTACACATTTTCCTTCCACATCTGTCAAATATAATGCGCCATTGGACAACACTCTGGTTACAACAAATGGCCCCTGCCAGTTCGGGGTGAACTTTCCTTTTGCCTCAGCGCAATGAGGTAAGATACGCCTCAAAACCAATTGCCCTACTTCAAACTTCCGCGGACGCACTTTCTTGTTATATGCTCTCGCCATTCTCTGTTGGTACAACTGACCGTGACATACTGCTGCCAATCTCTTTTCATCAATCAAACTTAGTTGTTCCAAGCGGGCTTTAACCCATTCAACATCATCAATTTCCGCCTCGGCAATAATCCGAAGAGACGGGATTTCAACCTCTGTGGGTATTACTGGCTCAGTGCCATACACTAGTGAATAAGGAGTCGCCCCTACTGAAGTCCGGACAGTAGTGCGATAGCCTAAAAGGGCGAAAGGTAACTTTTCATGCCATTTCCTGGACCCTTCTACCATCTTCCGAAGTATTTTCTTAATGTTCTTGTTAGCTGCTTCGAGCGCTTCATTCGCCTTAGGACGATATGGGGTGGAATTGTGCTGCGTGATCTTAAACTGCTGACATGTCTCTACCATCAAATGACTGTTGAGGTTGGCACCATTGTCCGTGATGATTACCTTCGGGATCCCAAACCAACAGATGATATTCGAATGCACAAAATCGACCACTACTTTCTTGGTCACAGATTTGAAGGTCTTCGCCTCCACCCCTTCCCTTGTTCTCCAGGTGGGCTCCTGACTGCAACAAAACAAGCAAACAAAGTAAATTTCTCGCCCTAGTTT
>NC_031996.1:32596919-32607466 GCF_001879085.1 Nicotiana attenuata | reverse complement strand
TGGCATCTATGCATCTCAATAACCCCAGATCTGGAGTTCTCTTGTACAACACTCCTCCACTGAAGAAAAATCCACATGCCAAGCGTCGAATTGCTCTCTTTTGATCCCCTGTAGCCTGTGCTGGGTATACTCCCATCCTGAGGTATTCTTTGATATCATGGAACCACGGCTCACCATCAAGCTCTTCTTCCACCACGTCACAATAGGCATGCTGATCTCAGACCTGAATCTGTAACGGGTCCATATAAACCTTGTCTGGATGATGCAGCATTGATGCCAAAGTAGCCAAAGCGTCAGCAACCTCATTGTGAATCCTTGGAATATGCCTGAAATCTATTGATTGAAGTCGTTGACAAAGTTCATGCAAACATTTCCGGTACGGTATGAGCTTCAAGTCTCGTGTTTCCCATTCACCCTGAATCTGGTGTACCAGAAGATTCGAGTCACCCATGACCAAGATTTCCTGGATACCCATGTCTATAGCCAATCTCAAACCCAAGATACACGCCTCGTATTCAGCCATGTTATTGGTGCAATAGAAACGAAGTTGAGCCGTGACAGGGTAGTGTTGCCCTGTCTCGGAAATCAGTACTGCTCCTATCCCGACGCCTTTGGCGTTGGCAACCCCATCAAAGAACAGCTTCCATCCTGGCTTCTCGACTTGTTCTAATTCTTCAACATGCATTATCTCTTCATCGGGGAAATATGTCTTCAAAGGTTCATATTCATCATCAACTGGATTCTCGGCCAAATGATCAGCCAACGCTTGTGCTTTCATTGCAGTCCGGGTCACATAGACAATATCAAATTCCGTAAGCAAAATTTGCCACTTCGCCAACCTCCCTGTGGGCATGGGATTCTGAAAAATGTACTTCAACTGGTCCAACCGAGAGATGAGATAGGTGGTATATGATGACAAGTAATGTTTCAACTTCTGCGCTACCCAGGTTAAGGCACAACACGTCCTCTCAAGCTGAGTGTACTTCACCTCATATGATGTGAACTTCTTGCTGAGGTAGTAAATCGCCTGCTCTTTCTTTCCTATGATGTCATGCTGCCCCAATACACAACCAAAAGAATTATCCAAAACTGTCAGATAAAGGATCAAGGGTCTTCCCGGTTCCAGGGGGACCAACATGGGTGGACTAGCCAAATATTCCCTGATCTTGTCAAATGCTGCCTGACATTCATCCGTCCATCTGACTGCATCATCTTTCTTTAGCAGCTTAAAGATGGGCTCGCAAGTCGTTGTGAGCTGGGCAATGAATCTGCTGATATAATTCAACCTGCCAAGCAAACTCATCACCTCTTTCTTATTCCTTGGCGGCGGTAGCTCCTGAATGGCTTTGATCTTGGAGGGGTCTAACTCAATACTACGTCGACTTACCACAAATCCCAACAACTTCCCAGATGGGACTCCAAACGCATACTTCGCTGGATTAAGTTTGAGGTTGTACCTGCGGAGCCTCTGGAAGAATTTCCTCAAGTCCTTGACATGGTCATATTGTTTCCTCGACTTTATGATCACGTCGTCTACATAGACCTCAATTTCCCGATGTATCATGTCATGGAACATGGTGGTCATCGCCCTCATATACGTTGCCCCTGCGTTCTTCAGCCCAAATGGCATGACCCTATAACAATGTGTTCCCCAAGGAGTGATGAATGCTGTCTTCTCCGCATCCTCCTCATCCATCAAAATTTGGTGATAGCCCGCATAACAATCTACGAAGGAACCAATCTCATGTTTGGCACAATTGTCAATCAATATATGGATGTTTGGCAGTGGGAAGTTGTCCTTTGGATTCGCTTTATTGAGATCACGGTAATCTATGCACACTCTGGTCTTTCCATCCTTCTTTGGCACAGGCACAACATTGGCTAACCAGGTGGGATACCGCGTGACCCGGTTGACCTTCGCCTCAAACTGCTTGGTGACCTCTTCTTTGATTTTCACACTAATGTCTGTTTTAAATTTCCTCAGTTTCTGCTTGACAGGAGGGCATGCTGGGTCGGTGGGCAATTTGTGGACCACCAAATCAGTGCTTAAACCCGGCATGTCGTCATATGGCCACGCAAAAACATCTTTGTACTCAAATAGCGTTTTAATTATCTCTTCTCTGAGCTGAGGTTCCAAATGGACACTTATTTTCGTTTTCCGCACATTCTCCTGATCCCCTAAATTGATTGCCTCTGTGTCATTCAGATTAGGTTTGGATTTTTCTTCAAAATGGCTTAATTCTTTACTGATTTCCTCAAGAGCTTCCTCATCATCATATTCTATTTCGTCATCACACTCAATTTCTTGTATTATTATTTCGGAGTTAGATTGGCATTTAAGACTGGGCCGAAGACTCCTCATGCATGGCACATCACTGAAACCAGCGTAAAAGGGACTGTACAAGAAGGAAAAGAAAGACAAAAATACAAACTATCAGGAATGAAAAAGGAGGCAAATTACATTTCATTAACATTTAAGATAACAAGGTTTAACTCATCCAAACGGACAGAACATAGCATCCGAATTACAACCTTGGAAATAATCCAGATTAAACTGAAAGGAAATCAAAACTAACTACAAAGACTCCCTCCGGGTAGGAAGGGGAGTTGCTTCCCAATTGTTAAGCTTTGCCTGGGGCCCCACGAACTGAACATCTGCCTTGCTTGGACCTTCTTCGGCCTCCAACACATTCACCTCATCAAACAGCTTTTCAAAGCTCTCGATCAGCTCCTTGTCGGGGTCAACCACACAACTGGGCATTGCTGTTGCTAGGCGCTTCCTAGTACCGGGCCTGACAATGGAACGGGAAAGGCGGGGAATAGGTTTTAGAAGGGTCCATGCTTTCTTTTTCATTTTTCTAGCTTGCCTTATGTCTACAGCAGTGGGCTTGATGCCTAAGCCAAAAGTATCCAGGTTTCCAGGAAGGGATACTGGCTGTACGATGCCTTGTAAAGAAGCACCCAAGCCTTTTCCAGGTACAAATCCGTTCTTCAGCATTTCCGATGCAACCATGACGGATGCAGCAGCTACCTTTGGCACAGGAATACACTCCCCTTCCGGGATCTTTTCAACCGATACCGTATCAAAGACTTGATAAACCCATGGACCTTTGTCATCCTCAGCTTCTATGAAAGGCACGATGGCACCACCCAGAGTACACGAACTATCTTCCCCATGCACCACAATCTCTTGCCTGTCCCACTCGAATTTAACCATCTGGTGCAAGGTAGATGGCACTGCTTTTGCTGCATGGATCCAGGGTCGGCCTAACAGGAGATTATAAGAGACGGCCACGTCGAGCACCTGGAACTCCATAGTAAATTCAACCGGACCTATTGTCAGTTCCAACACTATATCCCCAACTGTGTCCTTTCCTCCTCCATCAAATCCTCGCACGCAAATACTATTCTTGTGGATTCTCTCACTGTCCACCTTTAACTTTTCCAGGGTGGAGAGAGGGCAGATGTTTGCACTGGACCCGTTATCAACCAGCACCCGGGTGACCATAGAGTCTTCACATTTCACCGTGAGGTAGAGTGCTCTATTATGCTCAGTGCCTTCCAAAGGCAGCTCATCATCAGAAAACGTAACCCTATTGACTTCAAAAATCTTGTTTGCTATTTTCTCTAGATGGTTCACAGAAATCTTATCAGGAACATGGGCTTCATTCAAAATTTTCATCAATGCCTGGCGGTGCTCATCTGAGTGGATTAATAATGATAGCAATGAGATCTGTGCCGGGGTCTTTCTCAACTGTTCTACAATGGAATAATCTTGTGCCTTCATCTTCTTCAAGAATTCTTCTGCCTCTTCTTCAGTTACAGCTTTCTTTACTGGTACTGGATTATCTTTGGTGATTTTAGCCTTTCTCAGCTCGTCAGGAGCAAAGCATCTTCCTGAGCGAGTCAGCCCATGGGTTTCACAAACTTCTTCCTTAACTTCCTTCCCCTTATACGTCACTGTCACTCGGCCGTAATTCCATGGGACGGCCTTTCTACTGATTACTGGCAGCTGAGTCACTGGCTTGATGATAACCGGCTCTGTGCGAGCCCCTTTTACAATCACAACGGGCTTGACAGCTGCCCCCGACACTACCACTTTAGCTGGTTCTTGTTTTACTGCAACACTGCTCAAAAGCTCCTTCTTTACCACCACAACTGGTTTGCTAACTGTCTCTTCTACCTTGATCAATGCTCTCCCCTTTGTTAGTTTCTCATTTGATCTATCCTCACTAGCCCTGATCATCATTACGGTTTGTGAAGGCTTCTTATGCTCTCCCTTTTGTACTAGCTCAATCATATGGGTCTCGTGATGGGTTGGCAATGGATTTTGGGTGATGTTAGGCGTTTCTGGGGCTTGCACTTCAATTCGGCGGGTGTCAATGAGCTCCTGGATGGCCGTTTTCAAATGCCAACATTTTTCTGTGTCATGTCTCGGAGCACCTGAGCAATACTCACAACTCACAGAGTGGTCCAGATTCCTTGGGGGAGGGTTTGGCAATTTGGATTCAATCGGACTCAACATGTCCAACTGTCTTAATCTGTGGTATAAGCTAGTGTAAGATTCACCCAATGGAGTAAAAGTCTTTTTCTTTTGCAGCCTATCATTTTTAAATGCAGGGTTAGGTCGAAAACCGGTTTCAGCGAGGTTTCTGTTGGCTCTCGGGGGTGGGTAGGTTCTTTGAGCTAGGTAAGTATTTTGTGGGGTGGGTGCACGCCATTGTGCATGGGTAGGAGGTTGGGGGTATATTTGGGCATGGTGGACAGAGAAATTGGGGACAGGAGGTGGGTAGTAGTGTTGCGGTGGGCCATATGGGGTGTGCGGGTAGGTTTGGGGATGAGGGCGAGGTTGGTGATAATACGGTGATGGACCTCTGGACCAAGCTATTGATTCCACTACTGCGACATGTTCTTTCTTTTTCTTTCCCAATACCCATCCAGTGCCGCTCTGAATAGCCTGGGTAGTTGCCTTGATCGCTGAATAGCTCATAATCTTGTTAGACTTGAGACCCTCTTCCACCATACTTCCCATTTTCACGACCTCGTTGAAAGTTTTTCCCACTGCTGACACCAGATGACCATAATAGGTGGGCTCCAAAGCCTGTAGGAAATAATCAACCATCTCGCTCTCTTTCATTGGAGGATCGACTCTTGCCGCCTGCTCTCTCCATCGGAAACCGTATTCTCTGAAGCTTTCTCCGGGCTTCTTCTCAATTTTAGTCAGTGACAGACGGTCCGGGACAATTTCGAGATTATACTGAAAATGACATGCAAATGCTTGGGCCAGATCGTCCCAAGTGTACCATCGAGCATGATCCTGTCGTGTGTACCACTCCAGGGCTGCTCCACTTAGACTTTGACTGAAGTAAGCCATCAATAACTCGTCCCTTCCTCCAGCTCCTCTCATTTTGCTGCAGAATCCCCTTAAATGGGCCACCGGATCACCATGTCCATCATATAAGTCAAACTTGGGTAACTTGAATCCTGCTGGCAACTGGACATCAGGAAACAAGCACAGGTCCTTGTAGGCTACACTCACTTGTCCTCCGAGCCCCTGCATATTTCTGAATGACTGTTCTAAGCTCTTAACCTTCCGTATCATTTCCTCTTGCTCAGGGTTTTTGGGAGGCTTTTCTTCTTCAGCTGAGAGATCAAGACGGGGAGTGTAAGAGCATGGTTCTGGTGGTTTAAAAGTGGCTTCGGGCGGGTAATACTGGTTATCATGGGTCTGGAACAAAGGTTCGCTAGAAGACCTGTGTAATGCGACAGGTGGGGGAGCCACAAACACAAGAGTAGTTGGTGGTGGAGGGCATGGAATTTGTTTGGCTAGTGGAGGTGGTGGTGTTTGAGAGGTGGTTCCATAATACTGCTGGTAAGCAAGGAAAGCAGGAGATGAGTTCACTGTGGGAGGATCCTGAGGCTTAGCTAGTGGTGGGAGGTAGGTGGGGTTAGCGGGATAGGCTGGTGGTGGATGTCCCTTCGACCAGGCCTGGTACATATCGGCCATTTGTTGCTTCAGTTTATACATCTCCTCCTTCATTGCATTAACGTCCACTACTTCCTCCTCCCTAGACGGGTCGACAATGCTTGCTTCCAATTCCTGGTTGACCATGTTTGACTTATCCTTAGAGCGGGTGTTGTAGGGATGGGTTGCAAGAATGCCAGTCAACTTAACCACTTGCCTGAACTCATCAACAACAACTTTGTTAGCGGTTAGAGCATTAACAGATAGATAACCGCACATTAGGGAATGAATGCACCTAAGCAGTTAACCATTTCTATTATGCCTTTGCTTGGTTGCGTGCGTCATCCCGGCTTTTCCTTATTTCTATGTGCCACTTCCTTTTTATTTTTCCATTGTTTCTTGCCGATCCCTCTTTTGCATTTTCTCTCCTATTTTATTATTTGGTTACGGTCGAATCCTATGGAGATTGACTACGTATCACGACCCCGCATGAATCAGACCAAGCGTAGTTCGTGAAGACTAAATGTAAAATAGAAGAAAAATATTTTTGGGAAATTCAATTTTATTGATAGCAAATACATCTATTACAAAGACTCGAAACTGACAGATTAAACAACTAACAGACTCCAATGCAGAAAAGAAGTACAGACTCCACCATCCCTATTCTAGTTCAAACAAAAATACAGACTCAATCAACTGACTCACTTTTAAGGAAAAGGACATACAGACTCCAGCAGAAACGGAAATACAGACTCAAATAACAAACTCTAGTAGACTCAAAAGACAATCATGAATACATTAAAGCTCCTGGTGCCCGCGGGACATCGTTCGGTCTCGCTGCGGGCCTATATGCAAGTTCCCATTGAAGTTTGTCCAGGTCACTCATTATCTGCTTCACAAATATCATCACTGATGCAAAGAAGGTGGTACGGGTCATGTTCTCACATATTTGGCATTTCCTAGTAATAGAATGAGCAACTGTTAAGATTCTTTCTCTGATTCTGCCTTTTTCTTGAAGCAACCGCCCTATTGTTGGGTCCTAGCCTCCAAAGTTTGCTCAACTACCTGGTTTTGTTCCTGGAGTTGTTGCAAGTCCATTTCTAATTGTGCCAATGCCATATAGCAGTGCTCTCTTTCAACTTTGAATTCTTTTGCCTGTTTGATCATTCTGTTCTCCGTGGCAATGACCTTTTTCTTTAATCCTATGACCTCATTATCGTATTCTTCTTTCAACTGCTTAATCATGCGGGCCCGTTCTTCTGCGTTTTTAGCCAATTGTTTCCGAACCCCTGCTAATTCCTTTTCCGCTTTGTTGAGGTCAAAACTGTAGTCATTCACTTTTTGCCTTAGATTTTCTATAAGCTTTGTATCTTTGGCACTCCTGACGGGATTTTCGGCCGCTAACTTCATCTTTTGGATTTGGGCTCGTAAGGCTTCATTCTCTTTGGCCAACTTCTTTCTCTCACCCTCATCAGCCGTGACTTGCACGCTGTTTTCAAACTGGAGGTCTTGGACCTGTTTTTCCAATGCTCCTATGCGGGCCCTGTACTCATTTTCTTTAGCTAACCAAACCCACTGTTCTTGCGATGATTTGGCAAACTCCCGGATGTGAGGTCTTTTAGCTAGCCTTTCATGCTCATATTCTCTCCTATACCAAGCAAGGTATCCTGGCGACACTTCGCCTTTGGCCCGATCATGTACGCAAGTATCCGCTTTTAAGTATTGGCATTCATTCCAGATCTGGCGGACTCTTGCTTCAGGAAATTGTCCGTCAGGGCTAATTTCAACTACCTGAGTACTAAGATCGCCGTCTTTTGGCACTATTTGGCACCTCCCGAGTTGCCTTAAAACCCGATACGGGGCATAAGGCCGGATGCTCTTAAGACCCATCAAAAGGAGTGCGGCCCCGTTGCTGGCATATATATGATTTCATCGACAGGCAACCATCCAGATGTCCACTCTATTTGACTAGCAGTGAGGGACCGAAANCTTGGCTAAAAAGGATCAGGTCAGTGTAGTTCGGGAGGGTTTGGTAGCTGGGACTACCAGGAGCTGTGATTTTCACCGTTGTTGCTGCTGCTACTGCTCGCTGACCTCCTTATTACACCGTGTTAAAATGAAAAGAAGCTAGCCTAAGCTATGATCTACGAATTACAAGAGGGTCCTATCTATGTCTTCTAACTTGTTCTTGTGTTGCCTTAAACTTGTATCTTGTAATCTTCCGATGGTATTCCTTGTTGTTGCCTTGCATTATGATCGGAGAAGTTTTGCCATTCCTACGAGTGATGCTTGACTGCTGAAGTTTGAAATATATGCCTCTATTCTCCAAGCGGGCTCTTGATTGCTGACCTTGAAAAGTATTCCCTTGTTCTCCAGGTGGGCTCCTGACTGCAACGCTTGAAAAGTATTCCCTTGTTCTCCAGGTGGGCTCCTGACTGCAACAAAATAAACAAACAAAGAAAATTTTTTGCCCCAGTTTGGTGACTGGGTACAGCATGTTATCAAATATTAAAAATTAAAAGCTAAAATTTGAATTGTACTTCCCTTGTTCTCCAGGTGGGCGCCTGATTGCTGAACTTGAAAAGTATTCCCTTGTTCTCCAGGTGGGCTCCTGACTGCAACAAAATAAACAAACAAAGAAAATTTTTTGCCCCAGTTTGGTGACTGGGTACAGCATGTTATCAAATATTAAAAATTAAAAGCTAAAATTTGAATTGTACTTCCCTTGTTCTCCAGGTGGGCGCCTGATTGCTCAAGCTTGAAAAGTATTCCCTTGTTCTCTAGGTGGGCTCCTGATTGCTGAACTTGAAAAGTATTCCCTTGTTCTCCAGGTGGGCTCCTGACTGCAACAAAATAAACAAACAAAGAAAATTTTCTGCCCCAGTTTGGTGACTGGGTACAACATGTTATCAAATATTAAAAATTAAAAGCTAAAATTTGAATTGTACTTCCCTTGTTCTCCAGGTGGGCGCCTGATTGCTGAAGCTTGAAAAGTATTCCCTTGTTCTCCAGGTGGGCTCCTGATTGCTGAACTTGAAAAGTATTCCCTTGTTCTCCAGGTGGGCTCCTGACTGCAACAAAATAAACAAAGAAAATTTTCTGCCCCAGTTTGGTGACTGGGAATATTTGTGAGTTGTTAGCGAAATATAGATCACCTAAGCTATTGATGCAATGATGAGAATAAAACTAAAGACTTGATTGGAATGTACGTCTCCTGTGAGTAAAAACCAAGGACTTTTGACTAGCAAATTCATCAGACTAGGTCTTCTATCTTAGGAGAAAGATTCATCAGACTAAGATTTTAGATCCTAGGAGAAAGTTCATCAGACTAGGTTTTCTATCTTAGGAGAACAATTCATCGGACTAAGATTTTGATCCTAGGAGAAAGGTCATCAGACTAGGTCATCTATCTTAGGAGAAAAATTCATCAGACTAAGATTGTGATCCTAGGAGAAAGTTCATCAGACTAGGTTTTCTATATTAGGAGAAAGTTTCATCAGACTAAGATTTTGATCCTAGGAGAAAGGTCATCAGACTAGGTCTCTTTTTGGTATCTTAGGAGAAAGATTCATCCGACTAAGATTTCTATCCTAGGAGAAAGTTCATCAGACTAGGTTTTCTATCTTAGGAGAAAGATTCATCAGACTAAGATTTCTATCCTAGGAGAAAGTTCATCAGACTAGGTTTTCTATCTTAGGAGAAAAATTCATCGGACTAAGATTTTGATCCTAGGAGAAAGTTCATCAGACTAGGTCTATTTTTTTTATTTTTTTGGTTATCTTAGGAGAAAAATTCATCAGACTAAGATTTATATTGGGAGAAAAATCCATCAGACTAGGAATTTTTATCCTAGGAGGAAAAATATGAAGATCAATGGTAAGATTTTGACACAACAGCAAGACAAATAAAGGCAAAGATTTGAGAAACATCCCTTTGTCGGCTCTTCTTTATTTTCTTTTTCTTCTTTTATTTCTGTTTGTTTGACTTTTTTTTTTTGAATCACTTTCCTTGCATTGATTTGTTCCTGTTTCACACAAAGAAAAATTTGTCAGTTTTGAAGATGGTGGTCGGTTTGTGGCCTTGAACTTTGAAGGCGGCTGCTTCTGCATTTGCCAAGATGACTGATTTCCACCCGAAGACCTTGCTTGTTCCCGATATCCTCTACTTGTTGCATTGCATGAACTGGCATTCCCCCAACCCTTATGTCTCATATGAATCCCAAAGCACGTCTATTGCTCCCACTTCGTGTACATGATGTTCTTTCTTGATTAACCACTGGCCTCGGCCTTTGAAGTTTATTGTTCCTTCACCCGCCTTGATAACCGATTCTCACTTGGAGACCTTGCTAACCACTTTCTTTGTTACCCTTGACGCGGAAAATACCTCTGATCCGTTCACCAAACACCCTCCATCTGGTATGTACCAAACCTTTCATTTTTTTACCAAAAATACCTTTGATCCGTTCACCCCAAACCCTTCATGAATTGATAAATACCAAGCCTTTGCATTTCACAAGGATCCCAAGGCATGTAGATTGTTGCCAACTCAGTGTGCCTGCTGTTTTTCCTGACTTATGACGATT
>NC_031996.1:32537511-32594714 GCF_001879085.1 Nicotiana attenuata | reverse complement strand
TTGGGAATCTCGCGGGGGTAGATGGGCATTATTTTGAGCTGGGTACTGTGATGTGCGACTTTGGGATTTCTGTGGAGAGAAGTAGCATCGGGGTGGGTCCTCTAGTGCATGAGGACGATGTCGAGGCTGGAAGTGTCGATCAGGAAAACCTATCGGATCGTCTTTTCTGTTCCTTTTTCTTCCAACCAAACTGAATGGAATGTTTTGAATGGCATCCGAACAGCTCACGATTTTGCCTGACTTGATCCCTTCTTCTACTAGCTCCCCCATTTTTAACACATCATTGAAAGGTTTTCCCAAGGCCGGGATCAAATGACTGTAGTAGGTGGGTCCCTGGGAATGTAGAAAAAGCTTAACCATTTCTTCTTCGTTGATCGGGGGACGAACTCGAGCAGCTTGCTCCCTCCATCTGAGCCCAAACTCATTAAAGCTTTCCTCCAGCCTCTTTTCCATCTTAGATAGCGAGGAGCGGTCTGAGGTAACCCTCGATTTGCATTGAAAGTATCGGACAAAGTCTTGAGCCATGTCACCCAATGTAAGCCACTCATCGACATTTTGACGACCATGCCAGTCCAAAGCAGCCCCAGTTAGGCTTTCACTGAAATATGCCATCATCACGTCATCTTTCTCTCCAACAATCCTCATTTCGTTGCAATAGACCCTCAGGTGGGCTACCGGATCTCCACACCCATCATATAAGTTAAATTTTGGTACTTTGAATCCTGCGGGCAGGCGGGCATCATGTGGCACAATCAGTTCTTTGCAAGTCATGCTACCCTGGCCTCCCACTCTTCACTTGTCCCTTAAAGACAGTTCTATGCTTTTCAGCTTCCCGGGCATCCCGTCTCGTCCTTCTCTTCCTGTAACCTTTTAATTTCTAGCATGGAGCTCATCCCGGGAGCTCTTCTTGTATGAATCAAGGACCTTGTGGGCAACCTCTGGAGGGTGATATTGGGCATTACGAGCTTTGAATGGGTGTTCATTGTTTGGGGTAATGGATATGATAGGAGGGCAATATTGGGGAGAAGTAACTGGAGGATGCGTGATGGAGCTACTAGGGTGGTTGGGAAAATTGTGATAAGCGGGTGTATCTGGAGAATATGGAGGATCATCTGGCATTGTGTTGGGAGTTTGGGTAAGGGTAGCGTCCGGGAAAATTGGTGGTGGCAGGGGTGGTGCCTTTCCAGTCATCCAGGCTTGATACATATCTGTCATGTGTTGTCTCAGCATCAGCACCTCTTCAACCAACCCATTATCCCGTTCCACCAACTGTTGTCGAGCACCGGTATCAACCAACTCAGTTCTCTTGTTGTTTGCCATTGCCTTTTGTCCTTGTGTTGTAAAGAAGAGTTACCACTTTCAAACCACAAACCAACCACCTTTCTGGAATGACAAAATGAAACCATCACGTTAGCGTTAGGGCATTTAACATATTGGTACCCGCACGTTTGGGGAGTGAATGCACCTAGGCAGTTAACAGTTCCTATTATGCTTTTGATCGGTCGCATGCGTCATCCCGGCCTTTTCATTTTTCTTTATGTGCCATGCCTTTCCTCTCATTCTTCCCTCGTGTTTTCCATTGTTTGTTTCTTGCCTTTCCCTCTTTTCTTTTGCTTTTCTCTCTTATTTTTCCCTCTTTTCTTTTCCTTCTTTTTCTTTTGCCTTGGTTTTTCCTTGTTCCTATTCGCTCCTTTCCTCAAAAAAAAATTTCCGCTCTTTTCTTTCCTTTGTTCCCTTTTTATTTTCTCTTGTTTGCTTTTGTTTGGTTTCGTATTTTCCTCTCTTTTTTTTCTTTTTCCCTCTTCTCTTTTCTTTCTTGTTTTTCACCTCTTTCTTTTCATTCTTTTCTCGTTTTTCCTTTTTTCACTTAGTTATGATTGAATCCTATGGAGATTGCCTACGTATCACGACCCCGCGTGAATCAGACCGAGCGTAGTTCTTGCAGAATAAATGTAAAATAGAAGCAAAATATTTTTGGGAATTTCAATTTTATTGATAGCAACTGCGTCTATTACAAAGACTCAAAACTGACAGATTAAACAACTACCAGACTATAATGCAGAAAAGAACTATGAACTACATCATCCCTATTCTAGTTCAAACAAAAATACAGACTCAATCAACTGACTGACTTTTAACGAAAAGGAAATACAGACTCCAATAGAAAAGGAAATACAAACTCAAACTCTAGTAGAAAAGGAAATACAGACTCAAAGGACAATCATGAATACATTAAAGCTCCTGGTGCCCGCGGGACATCGTTCGGTCTCGCTGCGGGCCTATATGCAAGTTCCCCTTGAAGTCTGTCCAGGTCACTCATTTTCTGCTTCACAAATATCATCACTGATGTAAAGAAGGTGGTACGAGTCATTATCTTGCCCTTCTCCTCCTAGGTCGTTCCACCACAGACGCAACTCCAAAGGGATTTTATGCATGATTGAAAAAGGTTCATTTTGAATCGTGCTCATCCTGCACATTTATTAAGGTGATTTAATCACTTATTTTGACCTAAAAGGAAAAAAATGACACTATTTTTGTTCAAATTTCCAATTTTAAAACAAACGGCCGGTTTTGCAGTTACAGCCCTTCAGCACTTCGGGGAGAAGATTTTAAGGTTGTGCCTGCTAACCGTTGAAACTGACTCAGGGTGGCTGTTCTTGCAAAAACAGCCTTCCGGTGCCCTTTTTGGGGACATTCGGCTTATTTTAAACAAGAATAGCGGCACCTGACTTATTCATGACGAAATTAAAAAATTTGGCATTTTTGGCTATTTTTGAAAAAGGGGAATGGACCGATGGGGGTTGCCTACGTATCTCACATCCGGTGAGAATCAAACCTGCGTAGTTCGGGCAAACAAACCTAACTATTTTTGAAAACAAGCCTCTTTTTGTTTTTGTTGGCAAATACACTATTTCTGAAAGCAAGATTCTTTTTTATATTTTCTTTTTCAGTGGCAAATAAACAAACTAATTTGAAAATAAAACTCTTTTTTTTGTTTTTCTTTTCCATTGGCAAACAAAACAAACTAAAAAAAACTACTTTTCTTCTTTTTTCTTTCATTTTCTCAAAAATCCGGCAGCATTTCGGCACTACTTGGACATTGGTTTTTCTAATATAGGTAATTAACTCTCTACACTGCTATTGTCTCTTTTTCTCTTTTTGTTTTTTTTCAATTTTTCCCACATATTCAAAGCCAGTCAGCATGCGAGTCCAAAACAGATAAATGCACAAGTAGGATGCATCAGGATGGTCCATTATTCCGGGTACACCTGTCCTAGACGGACCCAACCCCTGTGTTGAGTCCCCTAAGTTAAAATGCACGTGATGCAGATAAGCGTTCCTACTAGGGATCCGGCATGAGGTCAAGTTATTCTAGGTTCAAAACCTGGGTATATGTTCTAGACTGTGTACCCGAGCGGACAACTCGAGTCGAGGAGGGAGCTACGTACCGGGAACCAAAAGGCCATCCGGCTTAGTAACTTGTCCGTCCTCTTTCTTATTTTAAGGTATGACACTAACAGAATAGGGAGTCTCCACCAGTGAGCACATCCCCGGAGGTGAGAAGAGAAGGGTTTCGTAACAGTTTTATATATACAGTTCAAATAATATCAAAGCGGTAAAACATTTAGCACATTTAGCAGGAAACATGTAGGAAAATCAAATAACAGATAAAGCCAAATACAACAATATATCTAAGCTCAAATTCTGAACCCTGAATCGAAGTTCTGGGTTCTTTTCCCCAGCAGAGTCGCCAGAGCTGTCATACCTCCTTTTTTTTACTACACCCCCCGAAAGGGGGTATAATAAGGGAGTTTTTCCACTTAAAGGACAATCGAAATGGGATTTATTATTAAGATTTCAGATTCGCCACTTGGGAGATTAATGGTATCCCAAGTCACCGGTTGAATCCCGAACCGAGGAAATTATGACTCTGTTTAACAGTCCGCGATCCAGAAATCCGAATAAGGAATTCTGTTAACCCGGGAGAAGGTGTTAGGCATTCCCGGGCTCCGTGGTTCTAGCACGGTCGCTCAACTGTCATATCTGGCTTGTTTGATTTTAGTATATGTTTTAATCTATGTGCTTTTAACTTTGAACCGCTTTTATTATTGTTATTTTAAGATAATTGCAACATCGTGAAAACATGTCTCGAACCGCGTCACATAAATGCACCCGCGATTTTTGACACATTTCGACTTTGTTGGGATTTGGATTTGGGTCACATAATGTGCACCCGTATTTAGGAAGGAAAAATTATTTAAATTGCGTGCCTAAAGCAACTACACGTTTGCACCTTGCGAGGGCCATGGAATTTGCTAAATGGCACCCCTCGAAATCTAAGGATCAATACAGAATTAAAATGAGGGCCACGCAATTGTCATTTTGTTCGGCACGGCACGCCTCAATTATTTTCAAAGGATTGTCCTCAACTAGAGCAAACTAGGGATGTTCAAGATTGTTTCTTTCTCTTAAAATTGAAATTATTGCGAGACTAAGGATGAGCAATATAATCTAAACTAAAAAAACTTTCATGAGTATCTTGTATACTTTCCAATCTAAAACTAACATTCAAATTATCTACTGTCAATGAGGAATCTGCAGAAACGGCTGTGAGCACAAGCATATAATTAAACAATGCAATAACATGATTGGTCCAAAGTCATCACAATTGAACCAACTATGCGACACTAAGGCCAAAATCTCAACAAATAAGCTGCGATGATCTCCCCAGAAAATTTCAGTCACTAGAATCATTTTCACATCACTAATTAGATCAACAACATATTTTAAGTATTAACTAAATCAAACCAAACGTTCTGCTATGTTCCAAACAAAATAGCAGGCAGATTCAATCAACCACAGTAAATGAATTTAAAAAATGCCAACATTTCATTGTAAGTCAAAAAGGAAATACAAATTGGAGATATGTACCTAATTGCCCATGAACTGTCTAAGAGTTAACAAATGAAGGACATGTGAAGGAAGGTTGGAACTCAGCAAATACAGCAGCACACAGCAGAAATCTTTGGTCGAATCATTGTTTAGATCCCAGAAAGTTCGAGTGAACAATAACCACTAAAACACTGTGAGCGAAATTCCCCTTTAAATCCTATCCTCCACCAATGTTACTATTATTTCAATAACCAAAAAGGAACGAAAGTTCTAATTCCAATCAAAGTGTTGCTTTTTAAAAAAAGTTATCAGAAATGAAAGAGGAGAAATGAAGATAGAAGGAGAAGAGGAGGGAAGCATCTAACCAACAAACCTATCAAAAACCACGCAGAACACATATAAGAACACGAACTGTTAGTAATTAGGGCTGCTGCAGGCCAGCCAGTGCAGAATTTTGCACTTAAAATCGTGCAAACAGGCTGCCTAGGCAACTGCAAAACAAGGCAGACTTTCACCAAGGCCAACAGTACAAACACTGCCTGCTGTCGATTCAAATTGCTGCTCTAACCGGCTTCTTCAACAGCTCGAAAGAGCAGATTTCTTGTAGCAGAGATCATGGCAGACAAATTTTCGAACAAGAGCAAGGAAAATAAAGAATTCTGAACATATACAGTCAGCCGGACACTATTGCTACCTTAAGAACACAAGAAGAATTACCAAGACTTGGTTTTAGGATTTAAGTAACGTATCTCAAGTACAACCTCAAGAAAACAGACAAAATGCTCAAAGGAACTGCTTCATGAATACAGTAGATGCATAATTTTTACAGCATGAAGATCAGAGTGCACTTCCACATGGGGACAAGGAAGCAACTCGATGCAAATGTCAAGCAGATACTAGCGAAGACGAACATATCAAGGACTTAATAAGCTGGAGACAAGTCGATCCAAACCAAATGAGACAAGCATATTTAGACAATGAACCAAAGCGTCAGTGAACGTATTTCCAACAGCTTAATTCAAAACTAAATTGCGACTTAGCCATACTTACTCACCAACTAAACATGCTATTTGCCGAATTCAAATTGAATCATATAATACTAAGAGCAAAATCAAACACAACCTCAAAATGTTGAAACAAGGTCAAATATACCAGATAGTGTACTCAAATCAGTCACCAATCAACCCTTGCACCCAAACCGCAAACAACTCGCCAAACTAACAAACCTAAGGTTCTTACCATATTTTAATCACACCACAAACAAGATAAGAGAAAGAATCAGCAAATGAACCTGAAATTGAGCTTTCGATTAACTTTGCTTGAACGTTGAATACAAGTGGAAGACAGTAGCTAATATCAACACAATCAGTAATAGAAACGGGTAGAAATCAGAAGCTCGGACAGCAACGAACTCAGCAACTTTCAATCGAGCTCCATCTTCAAACGAACTCCAGCCCAGAAAGAAGATACGAAATATGTTTCTTTTTTTTTTTTTTGATTTTTCCTTTTCTGAACAGTAATCGAAAATCAAAACAAATTCAAAGAATGGTGAACATTTTTGGATACATATCTTTCTCTTGTTCTGAAAAAAAACTAAAACCAGATTGGAAACCAAGAAGAAGAAGAATCACTTTCTTTTTAATCCTCACCTTTCTCCCAAAACCGAAAAAAAAATCTCTCCAAAAAAATCTCCCCTTTCCCAAACGAAAATCTTCCCCCTATAATCCCCAAAATTCCCTCTAGTTGTCAGGCAAACACCTGATGAATGAAGGGCTGGGATCAATCGAAATCGATCCCACGCTCTACATTCATCCAGAATATGCCTTCTAGAGGCTTCCAACACGTGAAAAAGGGATGGGGGCGAGAGAATCTGTCAGAGATCGTTACAAATATGGTGACGAGGAGAGAGGGGAACGCGTGAGGCGAGATTGGGGCTCACTCGCTTGAATTTTGGCAATCTTTGGGTGTGGATTCAGTGGTTTTGGAGAAGAAGAACAGTAGGCGTATCTCATGAGCTCGAGAGATTAGGGCTCTGGGTATTTTTGTGTTATAATTGGGACGGGTTGGGTCAGAAGGCGGGGTGGGGCGTTTGGGGCAGCGATTGGGCTGAGGTGGGTGATTTTGGGCTGGTTTGGTTGGGTTTAGCCAAGTAATGGGTGAAATTGATTTGGGCTTGGGAAAATTAACCTGAAATGGCCCAAACAATTGATCTCTATTAATACAACCATTTTGCTTTTCATTTTTTTTTTTCTCTTCTTTGCATTCTCCAAAATTAAAGAAAACTGTAAAATTCGAAAACTAAAAGGTCAAAAATGCAAAATAAACTATTTTTTTTATTTTTCCTTTTTTCAAAATAACTAATTACTAATTAATTCTTAAAAATGCAAAGTTAAGTCCTAAATGCAAAAATGCAACATTTTCTTTTCATTAATTATAATGCACAGACAAAATGCAAACAAATAACAGAAAATGCCACAAAAATCCATAAAATGGCAAATAATGAAAGAAATTATTTTGTTTTGAATTTATGGGAGTAATTCACATATAGGGCAAAAATCACGTGCTCACAACACCCAATAGAAAACCCAAAAATAGCTCTATTGAACCCACAATCACTCAAAATTAAACCAGGAGCACTTTGAAAATTTCAATAATCAGGTCTAGAACTAGAAGATGCAAAGCAATCACCACAACTTGGAATGCAACCCAAAAAAAAGCTCAATAGAACAGTGTTGTTTATTTTGAGTTTTCTGTTTTTTTTTTTTGGTTTTTGGTTTTTTGAAGATCTAGATCTAGAATTTTTGAATTGAAATTCAAATCTTCAGCTTGTGAAGACTTGTGGGAATTTGGGGGGGAATTTTCAGATTGTAAAACTTGTAAATGAAGGCATTAGGCCTGCTTTTTATAGGCAAGGAAGGGGCAGGAATGTTCTAGAGATTTTCACTCATTTTCCCCCCCTTTTTATTTTCAAAAATTGTACATTAATCCCTAAATTTGTGGCGTGTTGCCCAAGTTACTGCATTAAGAATGCAAAAACTTACACTACGACCCCCTTCTAGAAGGACCTAGGGTGTTCTAGCTTTGTTTCTACCTATGGAATACCTATACTACCCTCATTTTTGTTCTAAAATTACAGAGCCTTAACAAACTAACCCATTTTATGTGCCCAAACTACCCTTGATTACCCCTGAAATTACTAACCCTAGTATGAAACTATAACCCCCAGCCCCTTTTACCTTAGTTAGTAACAATGGTTAATTAACAGCCCAAACTATTCAGCTATATCCAACCAGGTTCAAAACTATAGAATTGAATTATCAAAACTAAATAAAACTGCAGATTAATCCTAATTCGTACTTTACCAAACCATCAATCAAACACAATTA
This sequence comes from Nicotiana attenuata, assembly GCF_001879085.1. Taxonomy (NCBI): domain Eukaryota; kingdom Viridiplantae; phylum Streptophyta; class Magnoliopsida; order Solanales; family Solanaceae; genus Nicotiana; species Nicotiana attenuata. The sequence goes on along the minus strand of NC_031996.1, from coordinate 32,586,435 downwards.
ACAATCAAAAATTTTAAACTAAGCAATTAAACATGAACTAACACAGAATCATCAATCAATAAGAAAGAAAAAGAGAAAAAGAGAGAACAGAATAATAAAAACGAATAAAAAATCATGACTAAAATTCTGGATGGAACAGGAATCACACATGAATGAGGCATGAACTAAACGAGAGTAAGCAGGAAATCAAAACAGGAATCAAACAAGTTTAAACAAAAATCAATCAAAATGATGCGATAGAAAACCAGAATAATCAAAACTAAAAAATAATAAAACGAAACTCACTGTTGTTTTTCTTTTGGTCTTCGTTTTGATTGATTTATCGAAGTTGATTTTTATTAATGTTACATGTTTATAAAACATATAACATCAATTAAAAAAAATCCTCGAGTTCTTGAAAATCCAGAACAGTGCCGTCCTTGAAACCCTAGATCTAAAATTAAAGGGGTTTTGGCAACATTTGAAAGATTCTAGATAAGAATTCGGGAAGAGAGGGGTTAGGAGAGTACAGGGTGTGAATTTGGTTAGATTTGGATGAGTTGAGGTTTTGGCCGGATTTTTCGATCTAATATTCGAGAGGTTTGGTTATGATTCGAGGGAGATGGTTTTGGGGGTTGGAAAGAGGAGGGGAAGGAGAGCTTGTGGTGAAATTTTGGGGTCATTTGGAGCTTCGCCGCCGGCGGCGTACGACGGAAGATGGCGGAGACACGGTGGTCTGACGGTGGGCGGCGGTGGGAGACAGGGGGTACGGGAAGAGAAGGTTTTGTCTCTAATTTGTAAAGGGTTTTATGTAAAACCCCTTGAACAAATTTGGACCATTGGATGATAAGCGATGGACGGCTTGGATTTACCTGGCCAAAACGGTGTCGTTTGGTAGCCTGGGGGCTGGACCGGGTTATTGGATATCTGGGCTTGGCCGGGCAACGGGTCTGGAGGGGTTTTGGGCTGGGAGTGTGTTTGGTCCGTTTGGGCTTGAGCTGTGTATCAAGTAATGGCCCAAAAGGTGGCCTGACCCCTTTTCTTGCTTGTTTCAAATTTTCTTTATTTGTTTTATTCTTCTTTTCTTTTTGTATTTTATTTTTTGTATTTTATTTTCTGATTTTATTAAATGTAAGATTTAGAATAAAGACCCAAATTGACTCTAAAATTATACTAATTAAAATTCCAAAATTAACTAATTTTTAATTTAAAAGAAAACTTAAGACAAATTCTAAAAATTGAAAGTAGAAATGCAATTTGTTATTTTCTTTATTTTTTGTAATATTAAAATGCGTACTATTTTGTATTTTTTGAATTATATCAATTAAAATGCACACAAAAAATGCAAACAAGACACAAAATCATGCAATTAATTCCTAAAATTCAAATAATAAAAGAAAAATCCTAATTCTAAGGAATTTTATAGGAGTAATTTAAGCGTGGCAAAAATCATGTGCTCACAGTAGCTCGCCCTGATTATTTTTCAAATTAAGGAATCGGCACCGAAGTGATTTCCGCAGGTGCCTTCGTGGATTTCTCGGAGCACATAGTCGGTATCTCCCGGTCCCAGGCATACTGCTAGAGGGCCATCAAAGGTTCTTCTGTAAAGAGCTCCGCTTTCATCGAGCGAGAATCAGGCTGCTTTGGTACGCAGGGCCCTTGATTCCTTCGGNTCAAAAGAATTTGGTGCTTCATCTGATTGTATTCAATATTTAGATGCAAACTCATGTGAACTAGTATTTACCGGATTAACTAGGACAATTTGTATAAATAGGACTGTTGGACTGTTCTGAGCTTGTTTTGAATCGTTGTGAAGTTTGATAGAAGGGACAGCAGTGTTCCATGATAATAGGTTGTTTAAATCTTTACATTTAATTAGGTGGTATATGCCTAAGTCTGTTGTTGAATCACAATGGAGAACCAGTTTCGTTTGTGAGCTTATATATTAGCATATAATGTTGTCCTTAAAAACGTTTGATCCATATGTTCACCTTTGAACAGATTCGAAAGTTAAATTAGCAAACTGGAAGTCTTAACAAACAATATAAAATAGTTGTAGCATCGGCAGTCAATATCCGATCTCGGATTAATACTAGACCTTGCACCAATTTGAATTCTGTTTCTGGGCTCAAACACAAGGCCCAAGCAATTAGTGTTCAGCTTTGTAGTTGAACTTTGTACGAGATATTCTTTGTGGGCTTAAGGCCCTTCAATGGTGAGCCCAATCGCACAAGCATCTCATTTCGTTGAGTCTAAATCCAGACTCACATCCTGTTGGGCTTTATCGTTTTGGAATGGGTTTCGAGATTAATTCTTAATTGAAAAAGTACCGGGTTTTGGGCTGTCCAAGTTAAGTAGCACATTTGAATTAAGAGGTCTTCCTCTTGTTCAAATGTGGACTTGAGCTGGGAGCCTAAATTACTAATTAATTAGGCCCTTTAGAGACTAATTCAATAGAAAATAATAGTCCCTTTTAGGATGACCTTTAAAAAAAAAGTAAAACACGGCGTGCCGCGCCAAACAAAATTCATAAATTGCGTGGCCCTCATTAAATACTTTATTAAAATAATTTAGAAATTCGGGACATGCCATTTAACAAATTTCCATGGCCCCCCGCAAAGTTAATAACACGTTAGTCGCTTTAGGAGCGTTCTCTAATAATATTACCCTCTTAAAGTCAGGTGTGCATTTCATGTGACCCAAATCCAAATCCCAAAACGTTGAATAAGAGGTGTTGAGGATCCGGGTGCATTTCATGTGACGTGATCCAAAAGCACGCTCTTAAACGGCGTTCACTTTCGTAAAAATAAATTATAAGCGGTAAATAATATTAAAACTGCACTATAGGTCCGAGCATGTATTTAAAACTAGAATTTCAGCCATGTATAATAATTTAAGCGACCGTGCTAGAACCACGGGATTCGGGGGTGCCTAACACCTTCCCTCGGGTCAACAGAATTCCTTACACAGAATCTTTGGCTCGCAGACTCCAATTGGGAAGTCGAATTTTTCCTCGATTTGGGATTTAAATTAAACCGGTGACTTGGGACACCAAAAGCCAATCCTTTCCCAAGTGGCGACTCTAAAAGTAGATAAATGATCCCATTTCGAATAATGTCACTTTAAATGGAAAAACTCCCTTATACATTTATCCTTCGGGGTAGGTGTGTAAAAAAGGAGGTGTGACAGCAATTTGGAGCTTGGTTCTCCGATCTCTACTGGTATCAAAGCCTTGGTACCATAGACTAGAGAGAAAGGTGTTTCCCCCATGCTTGATTTTGGGGTCGTTCAATATGCCCATAGCACTTCGGGCAATATTTCTCTCCACTTTCCCTTAGCGGTTTCCTACTTCTTCTTTAAGTTTTGGATGATTGTTTTGTTTGTAGATTCAGCTTGGCCATTTGCACACGGGTGATAGGGTGTTGACAGGATCCTTTTAATCTTGTGATCCTCGAGGAACCGAGTCACTTTACTTCCGATGAATTGCTTCCCGTTATGACACGTTATCTCGGAAGGAATTCCGAATCGGCATATGATGTGATCCCAAATGAAATTGATGACTTCCTTTTCCCTTATCTTTTTGAAGGCCTGTGTTTCAACCCATTTCGAGAAGTAGTCAGTCATAAATAAAATAAATCTAGCTTTACCTGGCGCCGTTGGTAGAGGTCCGACGATGTCCATCCCCCATTTCATGAACAGCCATGGTGACAAAACTGAATGTAGTTGTTCACCAGGTTGGTGGATCATTGGGGAAAATCTTTGGCATTTGTCGCATTTGCGGACGAACTCTTTGGTGTCCTTTTCCATGCTGTCCCAGTAGTAGCCTGCCCTGATTATTTTTCGAATAAAGGAATCGACACCACAGTGATTTCCGCAGGTGCCCTCGTGGATCTCTCGGAGCACATAATCGGTATCTCCCGGATCCAGGCATACTACTAGAGGGCCATCACAGGTTCTTCCGTAAAGAGTTCCGCTTTTATCGAGCGAGAATCGGGCTGCTTTGGTACGCAGGGCCCTTGATTCCTTCGGATCCGTGGGTAGTTTCCCATCTTTCAGATAGTCAATATATTTATTTCTCCAGTCCCATGTTAGGCTAGTGGAGTTAATCTCGGCATGACCTTCATCGACCACTGATTTGGATAGCTGAACAACAGCCCCGGGGAGTAGGTCATCCTATTCAAAGGATGATCCCAGGTTAGCGAGGGCATCGACTTCGCTATTCTGCTCTCGAGGTATATGGACCAATGTCCATTTGAAACGGCGTAATGTGATTTGGATTTTGTCCGACTATCTTTGCATCCTGTCTTCTCGGACCTCAAAGCTCCCATTTACCTTATTTACTACCAGGAGTGAATCGCATTTTGCCTCGACGATCTCAGCTCCCAGGCTTTTGGCCAACTCCAGACCTGCAATCATAGCCTCATACTCCGCTTCGTTGTTAGTCAATCGTGCAGTTTATATAGATTGCCTGATCACGCCACCCGTGGGTGGCTTTAGGACTATATCGAGTCCGGATCCTCTCACGTTCGAGGCGCCGTCGGTGAACAGGGTCCACACCCCGGAAGATGTGCCCGCTTTGAGTAAGAGATCCTTTTCTACCTCTTGCACGAGGGAGGGTGAGAAGCCGGCCACGAAGTCCGCCAGAATTTGGGACTTGATGGCCGTTCGGGGTTGATACTCGATATCATATTCCCCGAGTTTGATGGCCCATTTGGCCAATCGGCCCGATAATTCGGGCTTGTGCAATATGCTTCGGAGAGGGTACGTTGTTAAAATTCAATTACGGTGGCACTGAAAATAAGGTTTCAGTTTTCGCGATGCGCTTATTAGCGTAAGAGATAATTTTTCTAGGTGCGGATACCTAGTTTCGGCATCCCCCAAGGTCCGACTTACATAATAGACGGGAAATTGCGTACCTTGCTCTTCTCGAACCAGCAAACCACTTACCGCTTCAGATACGGCCAGGTATAGATACAACGTTTCATCCTCTTTTGGTGTGTGGAGCAAAGGCGGGCTAGTCAGATATTGCTTTAATTCTTCCAAGGCGCATTGGCATTCTGGAGTCCATTTGAAGTTGTTTTTCTTTTTGAGTAAAGAGAAGAAATGATGGCTCCTGTCTGATGACCTCGATATGAACCTGCCTAGAGCCGCTATCCATCCTATCAGCCGTTGTACTGCTTTTACATTATTTATCACCGTGATTTCTTCGATGGCCTTGATTTTATCGAGGTTGATCTCAATTCCCCTGTTTGACACCATGAAGCCTAAGAATTTGCCCGAACCCACTCCAAAGGCACATTTTTCGGGGTTAAGCTTCATGTTGTAACTGCTGAGGACGTCGAATGTTTCCTGCAAATGAGTCAAATGGTCCTCTACGCGCAGGGACTTAACTAGCATGTCATCAATATAAACTTTCATGGATTTGCCTATTTGATGTTCGAATATTTTATTTACTAGACGTTGATACGTAGCTCCTGCGTTTTTCAGCCCGAAGGGCATTACATTGTAACAGTAGGTACCATACTTCGTGATGAACGAAGTTTTTTCCCTATCCCCGGGGTTCATCTGAATTTGATTATACCCCGAGTAAGCGTCGAGAAAAGTGAGGGTCTCGTGACCGGCCGTGGCATCGATCAGGCGATCGATGTTGGGCAATGGGAATGAATCCTTGGGGCACGCCTTATTTAAGTCCTAATAATCTACACACATTCTTAACTTATTTCCCTTTTTGGGTACTACCACTACATTGGCCAGCCATTCTGGGTATTTTACCTCTCTAATGGACCCTATTTTAAGGAGTTTCTTTACCTCGTCCTTGATGAATGCGTGTTTTACTTCGGACTGGGGCCTCCTTTTTTTTCTTCACCGGTTTGAACCTGGGGTCGACACTTAGTCGATGGGTGGTTATCTCTGGCGGGATTCCTGTCATATCTAGGTAGGACCAAGCGAAACAATCGATGTTATTAATAAGGAATTGAATGAGTTTTTTCCTGAGTTCGGGGGTTAATCCCGTTCCCAGGTATACCTTCCGATCTGGGAGATGTTCGATCAAAACAGTTTGCTCCAGCTCTTCAATTGTCGATTTCGTTGCAAGCGACTCCTCGGGGGCGACGAAAGCTCGAGGAGCTAGGAAATCTTCTTCATCAGCCTCGAGGGTCTGTACACTTCCGGACTCATCCGAGATAGACTGTGTTGGATTCGACGCCTCCCAATGAATTGCGAACATTTCTTTTGCAGCATGTTGTTCTTCATATACGGTCGTTAGACCGTCCTTTGTTGGAAACTTTATCATCTGGTGTAGAGTTGACTGTACTGCCCTCATGTTGTGTATCCATGGCCTACCGAGCAATGCGTTGTACCTCATGTCACCGCCGATAATGTGGAACTTGGTGTTCTGAACTATTCTGGACATGTCGACCGGGAGGGCGATCTCCCCTTTCGTTACCTCGCCGGCCATGTTGAACCCGTGGAGGACTCGAGAGGCGGGTACGATCTGGTCGAGCAACCCAAGCTGTTCTACTATCCCTGATCTGATTATGTTGGCCGAGCTACTTGGATCCACGAGTACACGTTTAATCCGAATGTTACTTAGGAGAAATGAAATTACCAGTGCATCGTTGTGCGGTTGCGTCAAGGTCTCAAAATTTTCCTTGCTGAATGCAAGGGTGTTTACGGTCGTGTGATCTCGCATCGGCTCCTCTACTGCAGCGGATATTTTTATCCATTTGATCACGGATCCTTGGGGGATGTCGGTCCCTCCAATGATCATATGGACGATATGCTGAGGAATCTCTCTTTTCGCCCAGGTCGGGTTTTTTCGAGTTTCCTGCTGAATCTTTCGGTGTGCGCTCTTGTTAATGCGAGAGCCTGTATCGATACGCTGGGCATCGCGTGTGACCGCGTCCACGGGAATTGGTACTGGTGCGTACTCAGGATTTTGTGGTGGTACACCAATACCTAAGACGTCAATACCATTTTTTCCATGGTCTTCAAGATTGACGTTTTCGCGTGTGTTCACTGAGTTAGACATTTTGACCTGAAATTAAGATCTTGGACAAGAAAAAGTGTGAAAGATAACTTGCGTTACGTAGCTAAACCAACAAGAAAATAATCACTATTATTTTTAGCCCCACGGTGGGCGCCAAACTGTTTACCGTGAAAATGGTAATTACAATTAAATTTGATTTTGTGGTTCTAAAAATACGTGATCTATTTTTATGCTGGTTGTTAAGCAATGGATACTAAGTAAAAGATTAGAAATCAAGACTGCAGCTTAGAGACGGTATGATAATCAAACCAAATAGTTGGAGATCGGGGTCTCGAGCTTGCTTATTCGGGGCCTCGGGGTCGAGTCCTTTACTCCGCCGTGGGCCGTCGATGGAGGGGGTAACAATTATGATAGATTCAATGGCAGCTCTTTATGGCCAATACTAAGCAGTAAATGAAGAACAATAAATAGAACACAATTAATGTAAGCAATAAATGGAAGTAAAGTGCTTAAGAGAATGTTCTTTGTATTCAATATTGGGTATCAGATGTCGACAGATGATAAGGACCCCTCTTTTTATATGAAGGAGAAACCAATCATAGCACAAAAGCATTCGTTACAAAGTAGGATAGCTGGCACAACTACCTAGTAATCTAGCGTAGACTGGTACTATTCTTGCAGGTGATGTCAGTTCGGTCCACATACCTAGGGAACTTCCCGCTTATCTTCGATAATCATAGACTCATGCTGCGTCGAGGTCGAGTGTGAAGAGCCTTCGAAGTCGAAGCTCTTTTACTGCGTCCCCGGATCTTCGGGGCCTTTTCGAGGCTAAGGGAGATGCGCAATGACCATGTAATCGAGCCTCCCGATCCCATCCGTATACAATTTTTCCTTTTAAGACAATGCTTAAAATGCAATTCAGCAATAATTCACCAAGCATTTATCCAATATGGCCCTTGGCTTGAATTATTGTGACTACTAGAGTCAAATTTGTCAAAGTAAAAGATGAATCAATCTCCAAAAATTTGAGATAAACGAAATACTTTCTTTTTCAGTATTGTAACATAATGATTTAAATTGACTTGCTCATCTTGACCGAAGAAAATTCTAGTGATCGGGTCAATGACACAACTCGTTTTTTGATTCGATTCGTTTTAATCTGTCCGAGTCTTAGCCCAACTTGTCCATTTAATATGAATGTAAGTATATGAGACGAAGACCACACGTTTTGCTTCCATGGTCCTCTCTGTACTCATATAGAGCTTGCTTTATATCAAGGTAAGTCGCAAAGTGAATTCCAGTTTTACCTTTTAAAACAATGCTAATAATACATTTCAACATTTTGGTGTACCAATTTTGTTGGGCTAAAACGGCCCAAATAAACTCTTAAAATGGTGTGATATTTTCCGCTTTGGGTCAAGCTCTTACGGTTTTCCGAAAAAGCCTTACACCATTAAGAGATCCCTACACCTTATATGTAGACTCCCAATCTTTTCAGCTACCAATGTGGGACATTGTTCGCATACCCAACAAATTATATTATACTACTTAATAGTCCCCAACTGGAAGATGACATCGTAGAAATTAGAATATCTAAAATTGCTGCCAACCCAACTGCTTAATTAAAATAGTCAGTGGATATATATGTATAATTCATGTATAATATGTGTATAATCATGTTTAATCAGTGTATAACTTATGTGTACTGAATATGAAAAGTAAACATATATATATGTATAATTTATGTATAATATGTGTATAATCATGTTTAATCAGTGTATAAGTAAACAGTGCTATTTATGCAAATATCCCAAAATGTTAATGCCAAATTCAATATAGCCCTTGACTTGAATTATTGTGATTCAAAGAATCAGAATCTTAATTGATGTCATCATCAGTGCATTCAACTTGGAACTAAAATTTCTTTGATCAGTTGGTGTGCCATTTTGTTTTTGATAGACTTTGAGCCACGAGACAATGGCAGTATGCAATTTGTCAATTAGCCTCTGTTGTCTATTTTTGCCAATTTGCAGCTCAAAGGCGCTTACTTCTAGTCTTTGTGGGTCTATGAGAACTCTCTCAACTTCATTTCCTATATATTTCAACTTCAATTTCTTGCTCATTTTCATGACTTTTTGAGAATAAACAGTAGTTTGTACAATCCCTAGCTAAGCTATTAGGTGGAAACTTATTTGCAAAAATATCTCAAGTAGATTGTCTGACGAAGTTTGACGCTTACGCAGACAAAATGGAATTATTGCCAACTTAAACAATTAATTTAATGTGTATTTCGTCCCAAAGAGACAACTTAATGACGATAGTGGTTGAAGTACTCGAACTGCAGAGTCACGAATTTTTTCAGTCGCCTCTTGGTCACTGCTACATAGTTGAGTCTTTCTTTGTTGACTATGTGAAAAACGAAAGATTTTCAAACAAAGGCCACCGTATTAAATTTTCAACAGTAATTAGCATGGCCTAGCCAGTTTTCTGACCGGTAATAGATAAATAGCCAACGTTTGATTGAAAAATATTGTTTTGCTGAAATACGGAAAGTTCCAACATTATATGCAGAATTATGGAGCTCCTGGGTATAAACTTCCAGTATATTATGTTGATATTCCGGCACGGAAAGTTCCAGCATAATATGTTGCATCATGGAGTTCCTGCATATAAGTTTCTCGCATATTATGTTGGAACAATAGCATACTATTATAAAATTCCAGCACATTATGTTGGAAACTCATATGTAAAAAAAGTTCGAACTCCAGCATATTATGCTGGAATATTTCACGATTTTAAGAATGTTTTTGTTCAAATTTTTGCTTTAAATAAAAAATAACTAAATTTTGATTACTTTTGAAATTATGGCTATTTTTAAATAACCAATTATAAATCTGACTATTTTTAATTTTCGCCGAAGAATTCATAAGAAATATTGGCCTAGCAGCAAAAGTCGCACCAAATCCACCGTTCATGGGCCAATACGAACTGGGCCTACTTTTGAGATGGGCTACCATTGGGCGCATGACTCCTGATCCCAAACATAAACTTTATAATTAAGATATGTACTTATTATTTACATGAAGTATATATAAATAATTATGCATTATTGCAGTGAAAGTTTTCGCCGATCCTCCCTTTTTGCATTAATTGTTTTGCGAATGACTCTCTTTTATTTATTTGTATATGCTATTCACTATATCGAAACACTTTTTTCCATAGAGTCAATGGTAGAACATTCTAAAACAAATTTAACAGACTGAATAAAAAAAATAAAGTAAAAAAATCGTAAGTTGTGGAAAAAAACAAAAAAGAAATGAACAAACTGATTTCTTTCATTCACCGCATCTGTTCTATTTTATACGATCAGACTCTGCATTTATTTCATTTGTTTTGTAATTTAGTTAACTAAAGAGTCTCAATAAAATTTCTAATAAAATGGAGTATCTTGAGAGTCTGTCTCTCCTAATTGACTTGTAAGTTTTTGCAGTAAAATAAGCTTCTTTGACCGGAAAAAAAGAAGAAGGTAAATAACCCTTTTTTTTTTTTTTAGAACCATATAAGTTTAGTAGCGACGACAAAGCTATAAAAAAAAAATTTTACTCAAATAATAAGATATATATTGTCACAATATAATAACGTAAAAACAAATTGAGGCAGCTTTGACACCGGCATTAATTTTGTTTTGTAAAAAAAAGTAAGATTCATCTAACCCCGACCAATCCTGTTGTTTAGTAAACAAGTTGCTTGTACTCTGAAAAAATATGATCCACTAGAATGCTTGTAGTAGGGACAAAATGCCCTTCTTTTATGGAATAAGAAAAATCTACCTGCAAATAATAGAACAAATATTACTCCTATATCCATTTGATGCAGATTCAATTCACGGGTCATACATACATAAAGAGAGTGAGGGGGGGAGGGGGGGGGGGGGCTGTAAACATTAGAGCCAACAGAAATAAAGGTGGTTTCATGGATACTGGTTGCCTCCTTGCATTATAGGCAGATCCAAAATATAAAACTCATGGGTTTCTATATCAACCTCAAGTTAATATACAATAATACTTAGGTTTATAATAGAATTGCTTGGCTAAATCTTAACATGATTTTATATTATCTGCTTTGGACCAAACCTGCACGATTTTTTCCGTAAAGACTCACACAATTAAAAGATCCCTACATCTTATATGTAGGCTCCCAATCTTTCAGCTACCAATATGGGATTTTGTTCATACCCGCAACAATCCCTTAGAACTAAGTTTCACGTGATCCATCACCATGATCCACAGGTCTTCCCCTCGAACTAAGTACCACATGGGCCATTACCACGATCTGCGATCAATTTTCGAAATTCACTTTGTGCCACCTACATCATCAGAGTATTTATGGCAACCGAAGCCGCATCTAGTTTTTTTTTTTTTACGGAAAATGGTTCAAAATGGCCTTAAACTATTGGAAAAGGTTTAAAAATACCTTTCATCCACCTATTGGGCTAAAAATACCCTTCCATCCACCTTTTTGGTTCACTTATGCCCTTTGACCGCTAGGTTAATGCTGAATTAAAAATAATTACTAAAAAAATATTTTGCAAAATATTTTAATTTTTTTTAAACTAATGCGCCAGTAGTCCACTAATTTAGTAAAGTCTTTTTTTTTCCAGTTTTTACAAAAAATAATTCACCTTTACCAAAAAAAAAAAAATTTCATTTTTGTCAGTTTCTTTTTGTTAAAAACTGAAAAAAAATTGTAAAAACAGAAAAAAAAATTGTTTTTAATAAAATATTTTCGTTTTCTAAATACTGAAAAAAATATTTTCAACAAAATATTTTCGCTTTTTGAAAAATATTTTTTTTTCAGTTTATTAAAGCATTGTTTTTTTGTAAAAACTGGAAAAACAAATTTGTAAAAACTGGAAAAAAATTGTAAAAACTGAAAAAAAAATCATTTTTTAACAAAATATTTTTGTTTTATAGAAACTGAAATTTATAAAAAAAAAACTGAATTTTTTTTTTCAAAAACGAAAATAGTTTTTTCAGTTTTTAAAAAACGAAAATATTTTTGTTAAAAACAATTTTTTTTTCTGTTTTTACAAAAAAAATGCTTTAATTTTTTTTGTAAAAACTGAAGAAAAAAAGAAGAAGACTTTACTAAATTGGTGGACTACTGGTGCATTAGTTTAAAAAAATAAAAATATTTGCAAAATATTTTTTTAAGTAATTATTTTTAGTTCAGCATTGACCTAACGGTCAAAAGGCATATGTGAACCAAAAAGGTGGATGGAGGGGTATTTTTAGTCCAATAGGTGGATGAAGGGTATTTTTAAACCTTTTCAAATAGTTTAGAGGCATTTTGAACCCTTTTCCGTTTTTTTTTATTTTTGGTATGTATGCTGTCTCTAAGCTCGTAAGGGGAAGTAAACCGAGCCACATGCTATCACTCTATCATCGCCAAACTCGTTTCGCTAGATCTAGGCTCTGATACCAGTTGTTGGGCTAAATCATCCCATAGATAACATGGTGTGATATTGGCGCTTTGGATCAATCCCGCACGATTTTCCCCAAAAAGCCTTACATCATTAAGAGATACCTACATCTTATATCCATATGTAGGCTTCTAATCTTTTTAGCTACCAATGTGGGACTTTGTTAGCACATTCACCAAGAATATTTATAGGTATTTAGTGATTTTTTAAATATAAAAACACTTTGTGGACAAAAATTATTGAGTTTCTGTAGACCCATAATTTGTGCTTTAGATCCCCACTGCCTTGTATTTTGTAAATTGCAGGGGAAAAGAACCACTATTGCCATTATAAGTAAGATGATATTTGACCATGTACTAACTACTAGCCATATACAATGCCGTCACGATGAAGGTACTAACTACTTTCTTAATCTTATGAGTGGGTTTTGTCATTTATAACAATACACAATATTCTTTCATAAATAAAAGAACAAACGTAGTGAGAAAAAGAAAAAAGAAATCCAAGAGCAAAGATAAGTAGTTTAAATTCACTGTTCATTACATAGAGGGGTGTGGACCCATGATTTTGAACAAGGAATCTTAGCAAAAGATTAAGATACAACCTTAGAAGTAGTCGACTGTACTAATTAACTGTATCGAGTTAAGAATGTATTGATTTCCAAAAGAACGACTATATAGTAAAATTATTTTTTCAGATAATAGAGAGACTAAAAGCGCAAATGAAAGATCATATAGGGACCAAAACGGCAATTTTCTCAAAATTTTGTTATTTTTTGTGTGTAACATTATACTTGATGCAATATATATGGAAGACAATTCGTGTCAATTCACAATTAATAGTCTTACTATATTATAATGTCCAATCACTATACATAGAACACGTTCCAAATTGTATTTGCTAACTTCAGTTTAACCAACGAAAACTTTATCCCAACTTTTTCGATGTAACCAAACCTCCACCTCAACTATCTGGTAGGGTTGAGTGATTGATCAACAGAGGTTAATCTAAGATTTTGCTATAGTCTGCAAGCTTAGAAGAAATACGATTATATTATACGTATACATTTAAAAAAAATCTTATGTGTATACTAGATGATGGATGGCCCGTGCTAGCGCGGGCCCAATATGCAAGTGTGTGTTTTCATCTCTTACTATTAGCAAGAAATTACGTTTGATGGGCGTTTTTTAAACCATCGTTTATATTTTGATCCCGTTTAACCAAATATTTTGTGAAAATAGGCTCGCGCCAGAATTTTACGCATGGTTCTAATGACTTTCAGAATTTGAAGCACAAAAAATTCTGACAATCACCAATTTTTTCAACTACAATACTAAAAAATTCTGATGCTCTGTCAAATTTTGACAAAAATTATGTCAAGTATTTCTAAATATCCTAAATTAATATTTTGAATTTGACTTCTCATTAAAAGAAAAATATTTTACTACACGGAAATTTTTTAAGTCGTTCTGAATTTTATATTTCTTCCTGAGTTATCAACTCTCCAATATATATATATATATATATATATATATATATATATATATATATATAAAATACATAATTGTTGAATCAAAAGTCAAATATTTAACAGGTCAAGATCAAAAAAAGAACCATAGGGAGTACAAAGAATACCGAAAGAATTATTTTTATAAGAATAAGAGAATTTAGTCTTACACTATTCACATTTTATACGGTGTAAATTCAGACTTTAAAGCGTAAAGATCAATCTGCATAGATAGTTGGATAACCTTATAAAAAAAAATACAAAGTTATCAAGAGTATCTACCAACCGTCTATGCTCCAATTAAAAGTTTAAAATTATAAGATTGTAAAGCTGTGATACATTTGCTATTGTCCTTGAAATATACTCCAATTTGCAAAAAGTTTGGTCTAAAAGCACTACAAATTTCGCATAATATCCAAGCATCTACACTTCATTAATATTAATCAAGTAACTAACCATGCAAGTTCTCACCTCATTTGTCGGGTTGGTCATGCAGTTTTGTAGGATAAAATTTTAGTTCTTCATAATTTCTTTACTTGCAATCATTTACCATATTAGATAATCTAACTAAAAGTTATTCTTTAGAGCATATTTAGGAGTTTGTGTTGTATTTTAAATTAATGGGAATAACCCATTAAAAGTAAATTTGGTTTTAAATTGAACACTAACGCATATATTTTAATCTTTTTTATTTCCTTTTTTAATCTTTATAACTCCATCAGTTTTTCCTAAAAAATGCTACGTAAATTTGTATAAGTTTTGTTACATAATTTGAATTTAATTTGGCTTTAAATAAACTAACTTGTAAGACTGTAATATTGAGATTTAATCTGATGCACTATGTTATCCTTACAAATATGCATATATATATATAGTTGGCAAAAGGAGTGCAGTTTCAATATACGTAAAAAAATGTTTTGGCAAAGAATTGGCTCACAAAAGAAATATGTCATGAAGTAATGTTCTCTTATTTCAATTTTTTGGCTATTAATAAATATAACCATCTTACAAAAATGTGGCAGTCACATATTCTAACGCAAAGGAAGATTACCACAAAAAAAAAAAAAAAAAAAAAAAAAAAAAAAAAAAAAAAAAAAAAAAAAAAAAAAACGCAAAGGAAGAACATTGATGTGCTGGTGTGTCAAAATAGATCAATGGGGCCCACAAGTTGCAAAAAGCGTTTTCACAAAGTAAGGTGATGCGCCGCATAGGGAACTTCAAAGTATTCCTATTGGAGGAATGGAGGGTACCATAATTACAGCACGAAAGTACCTAGTAAGCACAGCATGTTAAAGAAAAAATATTCCAAATTTACCCCTGTTCAGCAAGCAAGCATGTCGTCCAGCTGCCTGCTAACTGTCTCTTATTATATAGTAGAAAAAGAAAATATATCAAAACCAAAAGCAATAAACTCAGTTAAATGCACAAACCCTTCCCCGTCTGCCTTTGTATATCAAGGTTAAGCCATATCATATATGCTACCACTAAATGGCAACTACATACATTATAGAGTCTCTCTTAGCTAGAATAAGTTGATAAAGTTTATTTCAGAGATTATTGTTAACTATTTTTCTATTGATCAGTCAAAGGTTGAAAGAGCTAGTCGATCATTATAATTATTTAGACTGAAAGAAACAAATAAAAAATAACAGAGACCACGTAGAATAAATAGGTTAGGAGTAGAGGAGAAAGGATATACTCCTAGTTAACTTCTTTTCCTCTTTTCTTTTATATTCTTGTATAAAGAAAAAGAAATGGACATTATTAAATACTAGTACTCTTTAAAGGAATATATATTTTGTTAAAACTCTTGAGTTCTATTCTCCAAATTCCAGTGACTTTTAGATCAAGCTCAACATTTTTTTATTGATGACTCTGTTCCTCTCTTTTCTTCTTCTCCCTTCTTTCTCTCCCTAAAAATTAATTTATGAAAAAGAAATGAGACTCAGCCTCTCTTCTCTTCTTACCCTTTTCTCCTTTCTTAAAAACCATGAAGATCCACAAATACGGTTCTCATGAAATAACACTTACCGGAATTAAAATGCAGTTTCTTGCTTGTATATTACGGGTCCAAATTTCTGGTATATTATTAAATTATCCTTATATTTTCCTTAAATGAGTAATTAATGATAATATGCCTTCTTGGTGTAAAAAGAATAAAATGATATGGAGAAAAAAGTTATTTCGTCTTGATTTTCTAAAATAACAAATATTTGAAAATCAGCTGAAGTGACATATAAAAAGGACTGGAGGGAGTATTTTCATTTGTGTTATTTTGATCATGATTATTATTCCTTAATAAAATGGACTAAGCAATTTAAGTTTTATGCTATAGTTAGATATAAGAAATGTAGGCAAAAAGTATTACAAGTTGTAAATTTCATTCATATAAAAGTCACAAAAGAGCGCCTTTAAATATTAATTAAAATTACTCACTTAGATTAAATCTTGTGAAGCAAAAGAGTCTATGTTGAGATAGAAGGAATAAAGACGATTTCTTCCTTGTAGGCATCATGCACCCATGCACGCGGAAACTAATTAGACACTCTATGAACAGTACTCTGTTCTGTTTGTTTTATTCTTACTAAGATGGCTCAAATTTACTGCTTCGTTTGCTCAATTTTATTTGGCACTATTTTTTATTAATTCGTTTAAAAAAGAATTACATATTTCAATGTTTTCTTTAAAAAAAAAGTTTACAGCCACACATATTATATATGCCATGTTTAAGACCATAAATTTAAAAAAAAAGTGTATATCCACACAAATGTTATGGAATATTTGTTAGGACCACAAATTCAAAAGTTCTTTATGTTTTATTACATTTTGTGCCAAGTTAAATTACGACAACAAAGTGAAACGGAGGGAGTAACTCCAAGCATATCAATTATCGTGCACTAATCTACTTATTCTCCCAAACCAGTGAAAATACCAGCAAGAGAAGATACACAAAATAAAGGAGAAGTAGAAGCCACTTGTGAATTAGAAATTCATCAAATCAATAGAGAAAGCACTAGTGAAGTACAAAGGAGATGGAAGAACAATCCCTTCGTACGAGTTATCAAGTGCTCGTTCCTAAGTCCTAACAACAAAGAACTAAAATACAACATGAACTTCAACAAACTAAAATGGAAAAATAAATTCCTCTAATGCTACAACAACAAAGGGAAATACTTAATCAAACATACAAGCAATGAGACTTTAGTCACCACAGAAAATAAAGAAGTCATCACAAATTTTTTTTTGTGCCAACCTAATGGTCATTAAGAATAGTCCTGACATAAAACTTATTCGCGGCGACTCTTAAGAATAGTCCTGTCACTAAAACTTATTCGTGGCGACTCAAAGAGAAGCATTATAGCTTAGGCACAAGTGAAGTCAGATGGCAGACTTTTCCCACAAGTATTGATAAGCAAGCTTAGTGCAATGGGAATATCAATGTTGATTCCAAGAATGTTGGCTTTCAGTGCAGTGCAAAGGCAAACTGCAGCTTCAAGATCCAAAAGTCCACCTAGTACGGAACAACAAGGCATGTCCGGTGGGGTTCCGATGACGGCTCCGACGGGTCCGTTCAGCACCTTGGCACAAACACCTAGTTTTAGGGCATCTCTAGGGCAGTGTCCCTTTGATGGGCTAGGGTTAGGATTTGGGTTTGGGTTCGGATTTGGTTTTGGAGTTGGTGGATTATTGCAGCCACTCCAGCAGCCACTTACAAGGGTAAAGAAAAGAATGTTAAAGAATAAAAAGAGAGTAACTAAGTATCTCTTTGAATCCATAACGGAGCAGAGAATTTATGTTTTGTATTAGTACTATTTTTTAGGTTTAGTGTAGAGAAAATGAAGTGCGTATTTATAGGCAAATTCGTGGAGGCATATGAACCCTAGAATTTGGCATGCATGCAGACATGTGAACTAATGCTAGCCTGGAATAAAGGTGGCAAATAATTTAAAGCAGAGAGATTCTGGCTCAAATTACTTCGCGCAGAACTTTTGTCTAGACATTTTCTTGAAAGTTTATAGTGTTAGTGGGTTGTTATTTTATCAATTTTGGGGATCACAAGACCAACCAATAGGTACAGAAAACACACCCGTGACTACCCAATTGGCCTTGTAGTTCGTGTCATTCTTTCTAAATTGCAGATTTCATCCACTTGAACGAACGATGCAGTGCTCCAACAAATAGGAGCTAGGGGGTGTTTAAACCGAATCGGAAAACCGCATCAATCCGAAAAATCAAACCAAATCGATTAAAAAACTTGATTAGGTTTTGTTTGACTTGGTTTTGTATTAAGTAAAAAAATTCGAACCAAACCGACATATAAATATTTAATTTTTATATATATTTTTAAAACTTTATATTGAATTTTCTTTAAAAAATATAGAAATATTTGGGATTCTATCATGTGTTAACCTTGAAAGCATACATTAACGAAAAATTATTGTTAGACGACTAAGAAGATAACTATCATGTGTTACTAAAAGAATTCTCTCATTAGAATATTTTAATAGATCATATGTTGATCAATTTTTTCAATATTTACTAAATATATATATTCACTTATCAAAACTATATCTATATCGTTAATAAAGTAAAATTGGAATAATATTCATTAATAAAAACAACCCCGAAAACCCGAAAAATCCAACAAAACCAAACCAATCCAAATCGATATAGTTGGTTTGGTTTGGTTTTGATAAAAACCAAATCAACTCGGTCCATGTACACCCCTAATAGGAGTATAGTTTTCAAATTATTTTTTGTTAGAAACTAATAAACAAAAAATGGCTTTGAGGCGTGAAAATCGACTGTCCTTAAAGAGTTATCGCCTGTATACGAATTTAGGAAAATACAAACGATTCTCTTCAGGATACAATAAAGCCTGAAATAATACTTGTAATTTTTCTATCCCACTTCGTTGGAAATTCTTGTGTATTTATAGGCAACCAACAGACCCTTTCAGAAAAGATGTCTTGTTTCACAAACAGACATATTCGGTTGGACCCTTTCATAACAGACATAACTATTTATTCGAATTTTGAATTTAAAATTTAAATAAATTTAATTTTTCTGTCACAAAAATAAAATAATTAATTTTAAAACAATTAAAAGTATGTGTCCTAAATCAAAGACATAAAAAGGACAAGTGCTTAAAAGGCTTCAAAATTGCCTTCTTTCTTCCGATGTGGTATCAACCCACTTCCCAATTTGTGAATAACAAACTATCTTACATTTTTTTCCAAAACAAGAGTACTCTTTTTCGTGTTAGGTCCACAGTGGGAGTAGAAGTAGAGGAAGATTCAAGATTTGATATTTATAGATTTCGACAGCTATCTCAAGTTAACAATAATAACTGTTACAATCATATAATAAAAAATATTTAGTAAAAATTTTAATATATATACGGAGTCTGTACAAAAGCTAGTGGATTTTCAAGAACTCGTATAACAGCAGGCTCCATCCATTAAGACAATTCCACAAAAAATTGTCCTGCTTCCACAGGAAACCATGTTCCTATTTGGACCATGCTCATCTTTCTCTTAAATTTAAAAGTTATAATAATAAGTTAAGAGCTAGTGTATAGCTATGCTTCGTTAAAAGCTTTATGCTGCTAAATGTTAACCACTTTCCAGTAATTAAAGACAATGTTTGTTCAGTCCGTGAATGATTTAACTAATAATGTATTTTAACTTAATGCATGTGAAAATCTTATCTTGGTGGAAACCAAATTTCAGAATACAACCGCACTCAACCCTTGAAATTTCAGTAAAAGAACTTCTTAAGTTAATGACCATATATTGTGCACAACACCCCCCCCCCCCCCCCCTTTTTTTTTTGTTGGTTGTATGTGTGGTGGTGGTGGGGGGGGGGGGGGGTACATAGTTGGATTACATAAAATCCATGTATAAGTAGTTGTTTATTATAATCACTGCCAACTTAAAAAGTTCCTTATACTAATGGTTTTTGGTGTCAATGATAAGTGTACCAGCTCGTCGGAACTCAGTATACAATCTCAATTTTGAGTTGGAAACAGTGGATTGTTTTATGGGAAAATGAAACTGTATAGCCAGTATAAAAATAATAGCCAAAAAAATGTATAAAATTTGTATATTTTTGTATAAATAAACATTATGTATGTTATATACAAAAATTATACAAATTTTATACACTTATTCGGCTGTCGGATGTAAATAATTTCTGGCGCGGGCTAAAAGCGATAATACCTCTTGTTTTATGGTTAATTTAATAAACTTCTTCTGCAGCCCGGTTTTGAATTTTGTTAATAACGTATGGAGCCCAATAAAGAATTAACCTAAATAGTCACCCGTTTAACCGTTTAAATTAAAAATAGTCAAAGAATATATAATCCATGTATAATATGTATTTATATAATCATGTATAATCGGTCTATAATTTATATAAATTAAAAGGTATATAATATATGTATACCAATTAAGAAAAATAAAACAGAAAATTCAACCGACTATATGTATAACGATACATTTTATAACGGAGTGCAGGTCCAAATCACAAGCTAACAGATAACCCCCAATGTAGTGGG
This sequence comes from Nicotiana attenuata, assembly GCF_001879085.1. Taxonomy (NCBI): domain Eukaryota; kingdom Viridiplantae; phylum Streptophyta; class Magnoliopsida; order Solanales; family Solanaceae; genus Nicotiana; species Nicotiana attenuata. The sequence continues at coordinate 32,565,920 of NC_031996.1, read as the reverse complement.
GACTTCGCTTGGGTCCAGTTTTGACCAGGCTACCTTTTTGCTCCAAAATGACCCATTCTCAACCCGTAGATATTAGGCCCAATAAAGTCTCCACACCTAACACTGCTTTTGGGGAAAACTTTAGTAAACACTTTTGTGGCGTTCAGTTTTGCGCCACCCATTGAATTTGTATTTACCTTTTAAAAAAAGTTTAACTGATACCCTATTTTTGGATAACTTCATATACATATACTTTTCTCTTCTTCTTTGTGCTTATAGTTTATTCTTCTTCTTAGTTGCAAAAAAGATTCGTTAAATTTGTTACTGTTTTGACAATTTGATGACTGAAATTTGTTCTAATGATATTTGATATTTGAAATGTGCAATTTTTTTTTAGAGAAAACTACCCTCTATAGCCTCTCAAAATTTTAATAGCCCATGTTTTTACCCACTTACAGGAAAGGGATTTTTTCCTAACTATACCACATATGAAACCTTATTACCCTAAATGAGCATAGTTTGTTAATTACCCGCCCAATCCACACTTTTACTACAATTTATATACCATTCGACTATTAGGCATTAAAAGGGCAAAATATTCCCTAAAAAACGCGCTAAAATTAAGGAGAGAATCTTGGTGTTAATTGATTCTACATTAAATTCAATTTTTAAAAAAGGAAAGGAGATTTCTCATCTGCGTATTTTTCTCCAGATCAGATTTGATTGGTCGGCAAAGCCATTGAAATTTTTTTCGTAATTAAAAAAAAAGACTAAAAGCTTCAACAAACTGAAATCAAATATGTTCTTCATCTTTTTTTTTTCTCAATACACAAATCAAAAAAATAATAAAACATAGAACAATACCTCAGCAACAACACTCAATCGTGTCTAAAATACCAATCATGCTACAATTGAATGGGAAAAATCTGATTATAAAAAATGGGTCTCATCTCTGTATTTTTTGACAAGAAGAAGGAATGGAGAAGAGGAAGTCTGATTTTATGTTAATATCCAAAATTCCTACATTTATCTACAAATAAACTACAAATTAGTTTTAGTATTATATAAATCTGTATTGTTTTTAAGGGTATCTACAAAATTACTACATTTATACTACAATTAAACTACGATCTATGTTGATAAAAAATGTTGACTACAAAATTTTCTCTTGACCTACAAAATTTCTTCAAAAAAACTACAAATAAACTACAAATCAGTTTAAGTATTGTATAAAGCTGTATTGTTTTTAAGGGTATCTACAAAATTACTACATTTATACTACAATTAAACTACGATCTATGTTGAAAAAAAATGTTGACTACAAAAGGTTTCCTATGTGGCATAGGAATGTAAAAATCCCAAAAAAAAAAATAGGGTTTCAAGATCCATAAAACAGCTACTAATAACTAAGACGTGCAGAAACAAAAACAAGAAAAGATGAAGAAACAGAAAGAAGAGAAGAAGGATTTCTGTGCACAAGTTACTGCTAAGCTTCTGTTTATTCACCATGACAACGACACAACAATTAAAATATGGATATTTTCTACCAAAATCATCTCTTCTTTGCTATAAACTTCTGAACCCTCGTTGTATCAACTTCTACCAGACCATTAGCGTAGTTGGAGATAGTTAGTATATCCCACCAATTGCGATTGAGAATATCTTAGGAATTATGGGGATAGAGAAACATGGAATATATGGATACCTTTAATTAAGGAGTAAAAATTGCTCATTAATTAGACCCTTAATTAAGTATGGTATATGATTGATAATTTGGTATACGGGTTTGTAATTAAATAAAACCTTAAACATTGAGGGTAATAAGGATTCATATGTGGTATAGGAATGTAAAAATTCCTACAGGAAATGGCCTTTCGGCCCAATTTATTTGCAACTTGTAGCCACTATCTATTTCCAATGCATTATCTTCCCAAGACAACATTTAATCAAAGCTTTTTTATCTTTCTTTCACTCTATCCAATGCATTCCTTTTTATCTTTCTTTCATTCTATCTAATGCACAGATTTTTTTTTTCATTACTATTTTCATTCCTATCCTATTTCTTTCTCTGTGTCTTCTTCGTCTTCCTTTTATCTTTTTTTGGTTTTTTTTTTTCACTTTCCTTCCCTTCTCTATCTCCCATTTCAGATCTATATTTTTTCTCTTTATTTTTTTTTAATTCTCACTGGAAAAATTTGTTTGAGTACCTGGAAAAATCACAAAATTTTTCAATTCAATTATTAAAAAGATTTACTCAATTACGATGCATGATACAAGAGTGGCAGCAAAAATCGTGGGGTTTTCTTCTTCTTCTTCTTCTTCTTCGGTCATAATAGTGTTTTGCGGGTGAAGAACTTTTACAGTGAGTATCGATGGTGGGTCTGGATTTAATGGGGTAGTTGGATGATACTTATATATATATAGTTATACAATGTATTAAATATTTTATATACACATTGTATAAATTTTGTATATAAGTGTATCTTGTATTTTTCAGTTTATATTACAAAAATTATATATAAATTATTATAAAATGTATAAAAATTGTATATATACTATTACAATTTTGTATGTAAATGTATCTTGTATTTTTCAGTGTAATTTGTGTATTTTTTATATATTGATAGTCTGTTTTGTATATTTTTTGTATATTGACAGTCTGCCTTGTATATTTTTTGTAGTGACAGTCTATTTTGTATATTTTTGCATAGTAACAGTCTATTTAGTATATATTTTGTATAGTGACAGTAAATTTTGTATATAAGTGTATCTTGTATTTTTCAGTGTATTTTGTATATTTTTTGTATAGAGACGGTCCGTTTTGTATATTTTTTGTATATCAACAGTCTAACTTGTATAGTGACAGTCTATTTTGTATATTTTTTGTATAGTAACAGTCTATTTAGTATATATTTTGTTAGTGACAGTCTATTTTGTATAGTGACAGTCTATTGTATATAAATTGTACAGTGATAGTCTATTTAGTATATTTTTATATAGTGACAGTCTATTTTGTATAGTGACATTCTATTTAGTATATTTTTTGTATAATGACAGTTTATTTTCGTATATGTTTTGTATAGTGACAGTCTATTGTATATAAATTGTATAGTGACAGTCTATTTTGTATATATTTTGTAATATACCAATGTTCAAATCTATTATCAGCGAAAGAAATACATAAACATCCATATAAATATATACTAATGGTGGGCCTGGAATTATGATTCCCATCAAAATCAACTAATGACATACATGTGGAAAAGGAAAATTGTTTGGTGAAAACCAAAGGATTTTCCTAGCAAAGAAAGTTAGCCCAGAAAAAGAATGAGGCAATAACAGAGAGCTTGGGATTTTTATTCAAAGGTGGTTGCCTCTCTCTCTTTAGCCAATGATTTTCCTTTTCCACTTTTAAAACAAAATCAACCGCCCTTGAATTCCTGGAAATACGTATTTCTTCCCGTCTGGGGCTTTGCGGATGTCAACACCCTTCTTAGAAGGTGGTTAAATTCTCTACCGTGCTCTTTAGTTGTCTATGATAATACTTTACAGTTTTAAGCCAAAAAAATAAAAATAAGTGAGCTTAAGACATACATTTTTATGCAGCCACCTAAACATTCATTTACAGTTGGTATATCATTTCTTTGTAAATTTGCAAGGTCATTTAGTCAAATTACCTCAAAAATAAGTGTTTTAGTACCGTATTAAAATTTTAAAATATATTATTAATTTTTTTATAATGTAAAAGTAACAAATTTACCTAAGAATCACATTGAAATGCATTAAATAACTTTTTGCAGTAAAAAAATAACTAAACATTTTTTTGTCATAGAAAAATACTTTTGTGACTTTGAAGCATTAAGACAAAGTTGAGCAAAGATGTTTTAGACATTATCTTATTTAATTTCGTTATAGAAAATTACAAGAAGGTTTATTCATTCTTTGTCGGACAAATTTATATAATTGAACCGCCTTCCGAAGGTAGGTCTAATTCCGAGAAATGGCGGAGGAGGAGGAAGAGAGAGGAAAGGGAGCTGGAGCTTCAATTGGAAGATCAGAAAGCCAAAAAGCAGTACTTTTGGGCTAGCCACTAGAATTACTTTTGGGCTATTATTGTGTATTGCAATTTTGGGCTACTAGATGTTATAGGTTTGGCCCGAGTGGCTATGAATGATATTTGCTCATTTTTTTATATGCCCTAATAAGAAAATAATGCCACATAAAATGGACCAAATAGAGTAATATACTTGTCATATTTCACAATACACATGCTTTCTCTTCTTTTATGATTCCTGTGACGGAAATTATACAAACCTATATATATGTTTTATTGGCATAGTATTACCATTAAGAAGACTTACAAGTCCCAATGCAAAATAAATCGTCAATTAAAAGATAATCGCCAAATATAATCCAACCAGAATCAAGCTCCCATGTTCTAAATTATACTTGGTACAAGAGATGGTTCCAATAGAAATATTTTTTAAATAAATAAACAAGAGTAGTTTAGTCAGTATAGACACAAGAAAACACTATTAACTACAATGATTTGACGTGGGGATCTTTGGCCACATTCATGAGAAGAATAATTATAATCTTATTAAAATTCTGGTGATTCCACTTGCTCTTTCTTGTGTAGCCCGTGACTAGATTATTAAACTATAGTATGCCAACATCAAATTAAAAGTATCATTTGAACTTAGATGGCTAGGGCTTCACCCTTCCTTGTCAAGGTTTGCTCAGATTGCCTTTGGTTTTCTTTTGAGTAACGCTCTGGCATTCTTGTTTTACGGGGATTTTCTTTCATACTTTGACGTTCAAACATGATCTCCTATATGAAAATCATGACATATAGGCTCTAGCAAGCTCAAATTGGTTTACCAACCTTTAGAAATAGACCCAAAAAAGGCTATTTCATTGTTGATTATGCATATAAACTTTACTCCCTCTGCCCCAATCTATGTAAAGGTATTTGACTAGATACGAAAATTTAAGAAATAAATGAAAACTTATGAAATTTATGGTCTCAAAAACAATCCATAAAAAATTGTTGTTAGAGTACAATTATTACTAAATAGAGAAATGTATCATTCTTTTGGGATTGACAAAGAAGGAAAGAGGGTCGGTATTATACGAAGTGTTGCACCTTTTTGCTCCTTTTGAAAGCTCATTTGATACATCCATGTAAAGGGGAGTTATCCTACTTCTGGCCAATATGTAGTCTTAGCTGCACACTCTTATATGACATTTGCTACTTTGTAGCTCGAAAAAAGTCGTAAGGCCATAACCACTATGTTTTGCTCTACGATATTTTTACCCAAGAAACACTAGAGTGATTTTTCATTAAAAAGAATAAAGGGTCAAGCTAGTGTGCGATAAACTACAATAACATAATTATGTTTTACACTATCAGCATACATAATATATCACCAATAAAGGTACGACATAAGACAATTACTTGAATTTTAATATTGAAACTCAACGTGGAACATGGAAACCAGAATTAATTCCTTCTTCACATACCTCCAAGATCTACCAAAATATGCTTCTAGCCAGCTAAAATTCCTGGCTTACACACATGGGTTTAAGAATGTTTTCTCATCATTCTTTTGTCTCCCTCCTTATACATGCAGCTTATAAAAGCCAGCCATTGATCTTTTAATTCTTCATCATCACAGTTCAAAACATTTCTCTGTTATCTCTTTAGCTAACTATTCTTGCACTAGCTTTGAGATCAAGATGGCTAAATCACTTGCCCTCTTTCTTATATTCAATATCCTTTTCTTCACAGTAGTGAGTGCATGCAGCACTTGCCCAGGCCCTAAACCTAAACCTAAACCAAAGCCAAAGCCATGCCCCCCTCCTACTTCTTCTCATTCTCAAGGTGGCAAATGCCCAACTGATGCCTTAAAACTAGGCGTTTGTGCTAATGTGCTTAACGGTTTGCTGAATGTTACCCTGGGAACTCCTCCAGTAAAACCATGCTGCAGTCTTATTGGAAATCTTGTGGATTTGGAGGCTGCTGTCTGCCTTTGCACTGCCCTTAAGGCTAACATTTTGGGCATCAACCTTAATCTCCCTATTTCCCTTAACTTACTGCTCAATGTTTGCAGTAAGAAGGCTCCAAAGGGATTCACTTGTCCCTAAATGGTTCTCTCACTTTTCGTTTTTCTTCTGAAGTTGGTTTTTGATTTTCATTTGATTAGCAGTTTGTGATGTTCGATTTAGCTCCTGCATTAAACTTCTCGTTAGGTGCAAGGTTGTGGTTTATTTTGGATTGCTCATTGTTGGAAAGCGCTTTTGTAAGGCCAATTGTTTGTGTGCCCTTTGGAAATAAATATATTTCTTGGTATGATTTTTGTGCAGTATATATTCATATGCCTCTCTACTTATTTTTGTTTGTTTGGGCACCGTTATTCCTTCTTTAGTCTCAGAGGACATATATCGAGCACCTTGTGGCTTTCTTAAAAACATAACTTGCTCATTCTAGTCCACTTCAACTAACAGCCACTAGCTACAACTAAGGCAAAACAGCAAAAATACAGCTAGAAAATCATAATTGAGAGAATCATCCAAGTTAAAAACTTTTTCTTTTTGGTTTCCATTTCATTAAAAAAAGAAAAAAGAAATATGAGATGGGAAGAGGACAATCACATTCTAAATTAATCTAAATTAGTACTTAAAGGAAAACAAAAAGGAAGTGCTACTAGTTTGTTAGCTTCATGAGCAATTTGGTTCTATGATAAATATTTAAATGCTGGTAGCAATATTTATATCATAATATGGCAAAGGACAAAAGGCAGCAGTTGGGAGTTGAATGTACCAAATGTTTGGAACATCATGGATATTAAGGGAAGAAGATCAAAAACGGAAAAAATGAAAAGCGACTTCCAATTTGACATGCAAAATCACAAAAAACCTCAAAAAAGTTGAACTTACAGGAATGTGGCAAATTAAACTGCGAAAGCCTCTGTTTTGTGTTCACCAGTAATGGCTGCAACATAATTGAATTATTGATTTGGAGAGACTTAGGAGTTAGGACCTTGAAGATTGCCGGCGTCTGTTCCGATGTGCTGAGGAAGAAGAATTGGAGAAAACCTACGAAGATTTCGTGTGGGCGTTTTCTCTGGCATCTTATTTTTCCCCGAGTTGATTTATTTCTGTATTTTTATTTAGGCTAAAACGATTAGTATGGGACGGTTTCTCGAAACATACTAACCAAAAATAAAGGCTGCAATTTTGAATAAACTTTTAATTTCGCGCTAAAATATTTGTGAGGCTTATTACGAAGTCAATATCAGTTCCTCGTTAATTTCGTTGTTATTAGTCCGATCCTTTTAGCAAGAGATTATATTATTCCTTCGCTTACATATTGTATGGTGGGGGAAAATAGTTTATATGATGTTTCATGATATCATTTTGACAACTAGTCATATCAAGGTTGACCAACTTTAAAAAAATCATGATTTTCTATGCGAAATATGTGAGACGGGTCAAATTAATTTGCAACAATAACATGAAAATTCACCTAAAATCAGTGTGTGAAATTTTACATCATCAGATTTCCTTTACATATCGTAAAATAAGAAATCAGCTAACTATGAAGATTTGCCATGGATGAGAAGCTGTAAATCTAGGTTAGAGAGAAGAAATGTAGTTCGATATTTCAGAGGAAGAAGAAGATGTATTGATTGAACTGTTTTCAGTATCTGTACATGCAAATATATAAAATCAACTCTAATCTTTAACTAGAGTTAAAATCAAAGCTAACTTGAGTTACACTAACTCTATTCTAAGGTAAGTTAGTTACAACTAATCTAACTAACTAATGAAGCTTAACCACCACAATCATTACTAATCTCAACACTCCCCCTCAAGCTGATGGGTATGAACAAATTTTTAACCCCCAGCTTGCTAAGCAAAGAATAGTGTTGGACCTTCCCTTGACCTTTAGTAAGTATATCTGTCAATTGCAACTTGGTGTTAATGTGATGAGTCTGGATAAGGCCCTGTTGCAGCTTTTCTTGCACAAAATGACAATCAATGTCAATGTGTTTTGTCCGCTCATGAAAAATGGGATTTGCAGCTATCTGAATGGCTGCTTTACTGTCACTATGCAAGGGAATAAGCAACTGAATCTGGATTCCCAACTCTTTGAACAGTCCTACTAACCATGACACTTCTGCCACTGTGGAGGCCATACTTTTGAACTCTGCTTCTGCTGAACTTCTGGAGACTGTGTTTTGTTTCTTGGACTTCCATGATATCAAAGAATTGCCAAATTTGACTAGATACCTTGTGACTGATTTCCTGGACTGAGGACAAGAAGCCCAGTCTGAGTCACAAAATGCAACCAAGCTTTCAGACTGCTGTGAAGGCATCAATAAGCCTAATCCTAGTGCATTTTTGATGTTTTACACTTCAATACCACACAAGATGAGGATTTATTTGTGTGGTGACCAATTTTTCGCTTAAACTGATTATGGAAGGACCTGGTTCTTCTATGTGTTCATTCTACTACTGTTACAAAATAATAAATGTAAAAAATAAAGAACACAAGTATTTTTACGTGGAAAACACCCGGCTCAAAAGGTGAAAAAAAACCACGACCTACTACTCAGTAGGATTTTCCTCAACACTTCACTAAATCACTAAGCCAAAACAGCATTTACAAAACTCTTTGTAAACCTAAAGATTACCTCTAATCCTGTTGTAGCACACAGCCTCCAACTGTTGCGACAACTTCAAGTTAACTCTAACTTGAATACTCTGAGTACCTATTACAATTGCCTCTAGATAAAGCTGAAAGGTACAGTACAAAATACCTACTACAATTTGAACTAGAAATAAAGAAAGACACATAAAACTCTTTATGGAGCTGGTTCTCCAATCTGGTTCATGTAGCTTCAGGTTTGCACACTTGAATCACACACGAACTGCTTGCAAAAAGCCTTGCTATTTTGCTCTCAATTCACGTTTAACTTCTGCGTTTTTGTGCAACACATGTAATGTGAGAACATCCTGCAATTTATAGAGTTAGTAAATGAAGAAATAATTAGAGTTCTGATGCAACTCTTCCTTGGTGGAAGAGTTCTAGTTGATCTCAACTTCTAACTCCTTCCCTATCTTGGATAATGTTCTCTTTGAGTAAGGAGTCCTTCTCCTTATCAATTATGCAACCTTTTCGATCAGGAGATATTAAATACACCAAGTTAAGCTTATCTCCTTCACGTGTATCCCACATGCTCGAATCTGCCCGTTTTTGTGCACCTGAGGTATAGACCTGAGGGATGGACCTGGTTCATGCCTGAGCTTCCTTTGTCAATCTTCAAAACTAACCTTCACTTGGGCCAACAAATTTCCCCTTTTTTATGATGACAAACTCTGTGCTTTTTATAAGCTTAGGCCCTGTTTCAACTTAGCTCAACATCAACACAATGTTAGAAACATTTTTCCTTTTTATCACTTATCATCAAGGACCAGGTACATTAGGTTATAAATATCACTGTTCAAAGTGTAAAGCACAACCTTTTTTTCCCTTTTAGCATCATCGAAAAGTTGCATAAAATGTGAGATAACCAGATTTTAATACTTACTCATAGCCACTGGGGCTACTTCAAATGCAATCATGAATTAATCATCATAGATCAAGCTAAGAATTTTAACCATCAAAGAAATATAAACAAACAGTTAGAGCAAAAGATAGTGAATTTCATTGATGATTGATAAGATTCTACCACAGAGCATAAGAAGAAATAAAAATATTGGAAACATGAGCAAAAACAAAAAATCCCGAACTGGGTCACTAGTTGATCTACACTAGGCTAGAAGGCTTAAGGCTGGGAAGAACTAGGTGCTTGGTTTTTGGCTTGGAGGAGTTTCAGCATATCTTGAAGAATGCCATCATTCTTCTCTTTTTCTCTCGCCAGCTCAGTTCTGAGAGCATCTCTCTCGGTCTCCACCTCAACCAACCTCTTCTTCAGCCTTTGAATCTCAGCATCCTTAGCCCCACTTTCTTGCACCAAGGCTCTGACCTTGCTATTCACTGGTACCTGTTGGATGAACCAGGTTCTTTAAGAGTGGCATTGACTTCATAATCGCAAGCAAACAGAGTATTAACCCAAAAATGATCCTTGCTTGTACTAACCACCCACTTCTTCATAGGTACCTTGAAATGTGCAAGTACAATTGTGAGAATAAAGACATAGGGAATGGTATGAGTCTTGAAGCCATTTATAACCCTATCAGTAGGTCCGCGAGGGTTCCCTGTTCAGATGGAACAGGTTCATCTATATTTTTCTCCAAATTGAATCAACCCCTCAGCAGCTTCGCCAGACCCACTTCCCCCTATTTTGCTCACGCTCTCTTCTATTTCAGTAAATTCCTCTCCCCATACAACCATTGCACCAGTTTTTTTTGTTAGACCAACAGGAGTGGGTGAAGAACCAACCACTCTTTTACCCTTTCCCGTCACATCACTCCTAGCACCCTTGCTCTCTTTTTCTTTTCCCTTTTTATTTTTACCACCAACTTCTCCAGATTATGTAGTCTCAACACCTTCTATAGATCCTACCAGTACAAATCTTGTCACGACCCCAACCCCCGGTCGTGATGGCGCCCAACACATTGCTAGGCAAGCCCGACCAATTATCAATCACAACCCCTCTCGTATAGAGTTCATTACCAATTAACAGGGTTTAAATGCCAATTAACATAAATAGGAGTCTGAAGCAGTAAATAAGGTGTGCGGAAAACATAACAATATCTCTACAATAGCCCCTACCGTCCGGTGTCACAAGACAAGAGCCTCTATCACAAGATTTCAACAGCCTAATACAGAGATAGTCTAGAATACTGAAAAGTAAAGATAGAGGAAGAAATCGGGTCTGTGGACGCCATGCAGCTACCTCGATGACTCTGGTGGATGATAATCAGCAAGAAAACTCCCACTATGCCTCGGGAACACCTGAATCTGCACGCAAGGTGCAGGGAGTAATGTGAGTACTCCGACCCAGTGAGTATTAAGCATAAATAATGACTGAGAATAAGAAATCCTGAAGAAGCACAAAGTAATCTATAATGCGGCAGTTTAAAACAGGTAATATGAAATCAATAAACCAGTGAAGTAGAAACATGGAAATGCTACAACAGATAAGCAAATAACTGATAGCCACTTAAAGGAATACAACACATAGTACGATACTCTCTAGTACCCGCTACGACGTGCAGCCCGATCCATTTATTTATCATCGACGACGCTCACTGGGGGTGTGCAGACTCCGGGAGGGGCCCCTTACGGCCCAAGCGCAATAACAAGCCATCTCGTGGCATCAACTAGGCCCTCGGCCTCATATCAATATCAATATAATACTGTTGCGGCGTGCAGCCCGATCCATACTCAGTCCAGAAATCATATAAGCCCCTCGGGCCATAATAAAATGGTAGTTCTCAGCCCAAAACATCATTAGAAATATCATTTAAGTTTCATCAGAGTAAAAGTGGTTGAGTTTGTAAAACAGTATTAAACAATAGGATTGAGTTCAAGTAATATGTCAAAAATAGCGAGAAAACAGTGATTGCAATCCCCAAATGATTCAAATAATTGACACGAATCCCAAGTATGACAATTAGTCAAATAAAATGATGATATCAAATAAGCTTCAATCAATTACGCGGTAAAAACATCACTCGGGACGGACCAAGTCCCAATCCCCAATAGTAAACGACCCCGCGCTCATCATCAAGCACGTGTCCCACCTCAATATAGCACTACGATGTGCAAATCCGGGGTTTCAAATCCTCAGGACATCATTTACATTCATTACTCACCTCAAACCGGCCAAAACTCTAGCTCGCTATGCCCTTGCCTCTCAAATCGGCCTCCTCGCGCGTCGAATCTGACCAAAAACAAAGCGAATACGTCACAATATGCTAAAGGAACAAAACCCAATCGAAAGCAATCGAAAAATATCAAAAATCTCGAAATTAGCAAAACCCGAGCCCCGGGCCCACTTCTCGAAACTCAGAAATTTTCACATCAACGGATTCCTTATCTCGCCACGAGTTCAATCATATCAAAATCACAAGAATAGGAGTTCAATTGACCCCTCAAATCCCTAATCTTAGCTCTCTTAAGTTCAAGCCCTAAACCTCCATTTTTAGTCCATAAATCCCTAAATTTTCAGTACCAATTCATGAAATAACACCATAGGATTGTGTTTTAGGTCCAAAAATCCTTACCTTATCGAAGATCCTTGAAATCCCTCTTCAAAATCGCCCACAATTCTCCAAGTCCGAAGTTAGAAATGAAAAACCCTTCACAATTCGCGAAGAAGAACCTTTTCCTACCAAAACCACTCCAAACCAACTCGAACACATAAAACACGGATAACGAAGCATAAAGAAGCAGAAATGGGGGAAACGGAATGGTAGCTCATGAGACGACGGGTCGGGTCGTCACATCCTTCCCAACTTAAACAAACGCTCGTCCTCGAGCGAGTCAAGAAACATACCTGAAGCCTCAAATAGGTGAGGATATCTACTCCGCATCTCCTGCTCGGTCTCCCAGGTAGCCTCCTCCACGGGCCGACCTCTCCACTGCACCTTCATTGAAGCTATATCCTTCGACCTCAACTTTCGAACCTGACGACCCAAAATAGCCACTGGCTCCACATCAAAGGTCAAATCATCATCCAACTGAACCGTGCTGAAGTCCAACACATGAGACGGGTCCCCAACATACTTCCAGAGCATAAAAACATGGAATACCGAATGCACACTCGACAAGCTGGGTGGCAAAGCAAGCATATAAGCCACCTCCCCAATCCTCCTAAGTACCTCAAAAGGCCCAATGAACTGCGGGCTCAACTTCCCTTTCTTCCCAAATCTCATAACACCCTTCATGGGCGAAACTTTCAGCAAGACCTTTTCACCAAACATGAAGGACACATCTCGAACCTTCCGGCCCGCATAACTCTTCTGACGCGATTGCGCTGTACGAAGTCTCTCCTAAATCACCTTCACCTTCTCTAAGGCATCCTGAACCAAATCTGTCCCCAATAGTCTAGCCTCGCCGGGCTCGAACCAACCAACTGGAGATCTACATCTTCTCCCATACAGGGGCTCATACGGTGCCATCTGAATGCTGGACTGATAGCTGTTGTTGTAGGAAAACTCTGCAAGTGGCAAAAACTCATCCCATGAACCTCCAAAATCAATGACACAAGCACGCAACATGTCCTCCAATATCTGAATGGTACGCTCGGACTGTCCGTCAGTCTGAGGATGAAACGCTGTGCTCAACTCCACCTGAGTACCCAACTCTCTCTGCACGGCTCTCCAATACTGCGAAGTGAACTGAGTACCTCTATCTGAGATGATAGAAACCGGAACACCATGCAATCGAACAATCTCCCGGATATAAATCCCTGCCAACCGATCTGAAGAATAGGTAGTGCACACAGGAATGAAGTGCGCGGACTTGGTCAGCCGATCAACAATCACCCAAATAGCATCAAATTTCGTCAAAGTCCGAGGAAGTCCAGCAACAAAGTCCATAGTAATCCTCTCCCACTTCCACTCGAGAATATCCATCTGCTGAAGCAAGCCACCAGGTCTCTGATGCTCATATTTCACCTGTTGACAATTGAGACACCGAGCCACAATTCCCACAATATCTTTCTTCATTCTTCTCCACCAGTAGTGCTGTCTAAGATCCTGATACAACTTCGCGGCACCCGGATGAATAGAATACCGCGAGCTATGGGCCTCCTCCAGAATCAACTCTCTAAGCCCATCCACATTGGGCACACAGATCTGGCCCTGCATCCTCAACACACCATCATCACCAATGGTCACATCTCTGGCATCGCCGTGCTAAACTCTATCCTTAAGGACAAGCAAATGCGGATCATCATACTGGCACTCTCTGATGCGATCATACAAGGAAGACCGAGAAACCACACAAGCCAACACCCGACTGGGCTCCGAAATATCTAGTCTCACAAGCCGATTGGCCAAGGCCTGAACATCAACTGCAAATGGCCTCTCCCCAACTGGAATGTACGCCAAGCTCCCCATACTCACTACCTTTCGGCTTAAAGCATCGGCCACTACATTGGCCTTTCCCGGATGATACAGAATAGTAATATCATAATCCTTAAGCAACTCTAGCCACCTCCGCTGCCTCAAATTAAGATCCTTTTGCTTGAACAAATGCTGAAGACTGCGATGATCAGTGAATACCTCACAAGATACGCCATACAAGTAGTGCCTCCAAATCTTCAATGCATGAACTATAGCAGCCAACTCCAAATCATGAACAGGGTAGTTCTTCTCATGGGGCTTCAACTGACGAGAAGCATAAGCAATAACTCTACCCTCCTGCATCAATACACAACCAATCCCAACTCTCGAAGCATCACAATATACGGTATATGAACCTGAAGCTGATGGCAAAACCGATACTGGAGCTGTGGTCAAAGTTGTCTTGAGCTTCTGAAAGCTCTCCTCACACTCGTCCGACCATACAAATGAAGCACCCTTCTAAGTCAACTTGGTCAAGGGCGATCCAATGGATGAAAATCCCTAAACAAATCGGCGATAATAGCCTGCCAACCCAAGAAAGCTCTGAATCTCTGTGGCTGAGGACGGTCTAGGCCAACTCTGAACCGCCTCTATCTTCTTTGGATCAACCTGAATACCCTCGCTGGACACCACGTGTCCCAAGAAAGCCACTGAACTGAGCCAAAACTCACACTTGGAGAACTTTGCATAAAGCTTCTCCTCCCTCAAACTCTGCAATACAACTCGCAAATGCTCCGCGTGCTCCTCCTGACTACGCGAGTACACCAGAATATCATCAATGAATACAATAACGAACGAATCCAGATAAGGCCGGAATACACTGTTCATCAAATGCATGAACACTGTTAGGGCATTGGTCAGCCCGAGAGACATGACAAGAAACTCATAGTGACCATATCTAGTCCTGAAAGCAGTATTAAGAATATCTGAATCCCTGATCCTCAACTGGTGATAACCCAAACGGAGATCAATCTTGAAAAACACCCTCTCTCCCTGAAGCTGGTCGAACAAATCATCAATGCGAGGTAGGGGATACTTGTTCTTAATTGTTACCTTGTTCAATTGCCTATAATCGATGCACATTCTCATTGTGCCATCCTTCTTCTTCACAAAAAGAACTGGCGCACCCCAAGGTGACACACTAGGCCGAATGAACCCCTTATCTAGGAGTTCCTAAAGCTGCTCCTTCAATTCTTTCAACTCCGCTGGTGCCATACAATATGGCGGAATAGAGATGGGCCGAGTGCCCAGCACCAGGTCAATACCAAAATCAATGTCCCTATCTGGCGGCATGCCCGACAGGTCTGCAGGAAATACATCGGGAAAATCCCTCACTACTGGAACGGAATCAACTAGGAGTCTCAGCTCCAACCTCCCTCACAAAAGCAAGATACGAGAGACAACCCTTCCCAACCATACGCCGGGCCTTCAAGAAGGAAATCACCCTACTCGGAACATAATCAGTCATACCACGCCACTCGATCCGCGGTACACCCGACATAGCCAAAGTGACTGTCTTAGCATGACAATCTAGAATAGCATGACATGGAGATAGCCAATCTATGCCCAAAATAACATCAAAGTCCACCATGCTCAATAGCAAGAGATCAACTCGGGTCTCCAGACCCCCAATAGTCACAACACATGACCGGTACACACAGTCCATAACAACAGTGTCGCCCACCGGGGTAGACACATGAACAGGTAAAGAACCTCCCGGGGCGCACTCAAATAGTGAGAAAAATATGAGGACACATAAGAATAGGTGGAACCGGGATCAAATAATACAGAGGCGTCTCTGTGGCAGACCGAAACAATACCTGTAATGACAGCATCTGAAGCAATGACATCTGTCCTGCCTGGAATAGCATAAAAATGAGCCTGGCCACTGCCCGATCGACCTCCACCTCTGGGGCGACCTCTGGCTGCCTGATCTCCGTCCCTAGCTGGATGGGCGGGTGGTGAAGTAACTGGAGCAGAAGTCGAGGGCTGACCCCTCTACTGATGCTGACCGCCACGAAGTCGAGGACACTGCCTCCTCATATGCCCAAAATCTCCGCACTCATAACAACTAACCGGTGCTGGAGATGGGGACTGAAGGGAACCCCTCGCACCGGAGTGGCTAGCAGATGCACTCGGTGCAGAAGAACCCTGAGCTGATGGGGCATGAGATGAACTCTGAGCTGGGAGGGCGCTGAGTGAAGACTGGCCCTGCTGAGACCCATGATGACCACGGCCTGAAGATGCCCCACGATACTCTGGACGGGCCGACTGAGCAGGCCTGAAAGAACGACCTCTACCATGCTGGAAATGGCCCCTAGATGGAGCACCACTAAAACTGCCCGATCCTCGAGGCCTCTTGGCCTCCCTCTCCTCTTGCTCTCGACGGCGAACTAACTCGATCTCACGAGCGATATCCACCACCTCCTCAAACGTAGCACCCAATACCCTCTCTCTAGTCATCAAAATACGGGGATGGTAGTTAAGTCCATCCACAAACCTCCTGATCCTCTCACGATCTGACGGAATCATCCAAATAGCATGACGGGCCAACTGTGAAAACCTCATCTCATACTGAGTCACGGTCATATCCCCCTGCGTCAACCACTCAAACTGTCTATGCAGCTCCTCTCTGCGGGACTGCGGTACATACTTCTCCAGGAAGAGGGCGGAGAACTGCTGCCAAGAAAGGGGTGCTGCACCGACAGGCCTACGCCTCTCAAAGTCCTCCCACCAAGTAAAAGCAGCCCCGGTAAACTGAAAGGTGGTAAATGCCACACCACTAGACTTGAGAATCCCTGCTGTACGGAGCATCCGCTGACACCTGTCAAGAAAACCCTGGGCATCCTCGCCCTCAGCACCGCTGAATGTCGGAGGCTGGAGTCTACCAAACCTCTCAAGACGATGCTGCTCATCCTCCGGCATAACTGGAACCCTGAACTCCTGCAGTGGTGCAACCGGCTGAGCTGGGGGTGCCTATGGCGTCTGTAGTCCCTGCACTACCTGCTCAGGTGTGCGAGCAGCGGGGGTCTGGTTGCCTCCTCCGGCCTGTGAAATAGCTGATGCTGTGGTGGCTGAAACTGCCTGAGCCAGGCCAGTGCAAACTGTCAAAATCTATGCCAAGGTCTCCTGAAGATCCGGAATCACGATGGATGCAGCTGGTGCCTGAACTGGTGCTGCTGGAGTCTGATCCGGAGCTGGGGCAACTGGTGGATCAATAGATGCTGCCCTCGCTACTCTGCCTCTGCCACGACCACGACCGCGTCCACGGCCTCTGGTGGCCTCAGTGGGTGGAACTGGTGGTCATCCACCTCGTCCGGTAGCTCGTGTCCTCACCATCTGTGAGAGAATAGAATAAAGAGAAATTTAGTGCTCGAAGCAACAAGTTACCACGACAAGAATTTCAAGAAGATGAAGTTTTCCTAAAGGTTCTGCAGCCTCTCGAGGATAAATACAGACGTCTCTGTACCGATTCGCGAGACTCTACTAAACCGGTTCATGACTTGCGAGACCTAGTAACCTAGGCTCTGATACCAACTTGTCACGACCCAAACCCCCGGTCGTGATGGTGCCAACACATTGCTAGGCAAGCCCGACAAATTATCAATCACAACCCCTCTCGTATGGAGTTCATTACCAATTAACATAAATAGGAGTGTGAAGCAGTAAATAAGGTGTGCGGAAAACATTACAATATCTCTACAATAGCCCCCACCGATCCGGTGTCACAAGTCAAGAGCCTCTATCACAAGATTTCAGCACCCTAAAACAGAGATAGTCTAGAATACTAAAAAGTAAAGATAGAGGGAGAAATCGGGTCTGCGGACGCCATGCAGCTACCTCGATGACTCCGGTGGATGATAATCAGTAAGAAAACTCCCACTATGCCTCGGGAACACCTGAATCTGCACGCAAGGTGCGGGGAGTAATGTGAGTACTCCGATCCAGTGAGTAATAAGCATAAATAATGACTGAGAATAAGAAATCCTGAAGAAGCATAGAGTAATCTATAATGCGGCAGTTTAAAACAGGTAATATGAAATCAATAAACCAGTGAAGTAGAAACATGGAAATGCTACAACAGATAAGCAAATAACTGATAGCCAATTAAAGGAATACAGCACATAGTACGGTACTCTCTAGTACCCGCTGCGGCGTGCAGCTCGATCCATTTATTTATCGTCGACGGCGCTCACTGGGGGTGTGCAGACTCCGGGAGGGGCCCCTTACGGCCCAAGCGCAATAACAAGCCATCTCGTGGCATCAACTAGGCCCTCGGCCTCATATCAATATCAATATAATACTGCTGCGGCGCGCAGCCCGATCCATACTCAATCCAGAAATCACATATGCCCCTCGGGCCATAATAAAATGGTAGTTCTCAGCCCAAAATATCATTAGAAATATCATTTAAGTATCAAATCAGAGTAAAAGTGGCTGAGTTTGTAAAACAGTATTAAACAATAGGACTGAGTTCAAGTAATATGTCAAAAATAGCGAGAAAACAGTGATCGCAATCCCCAAAGGATTCAAATAGTTGGCACGAAGTCCAAGTATGACAATTAGTCAAATAAAATGATGATATCAAATAAGCTTCAATCAATTACGCGGTAAAAACATCACTCGGGACGGACCAAGTCCCAATCCCCAATAGTAAACGACCCCGCGCTCATCATCAAGCGCGTGTCCCACCTCAATATAGCACTACGATGTACAAATTTGGGGTTTGAAACCCTCAGGATATCATTTACATTCATTACTCACCTCAAACCGGCCAAAATTCTAGCTCGCTATGCCCTTGCCTCTCAAATCGGCCTCCTCGCGCGTCGAATCTGACCAAAACTAGAGCGAATACGTCACAATATGCTAAAGGAACAAAACTCAATCGAAAGCAATCGAAAAATATCAAAAATCTCAAAATTAGCAAAACCCGAGCCCCAGGCCCACTTCTCGAAACTCAGAAATTTTCACATCAATGGATTCCTTATCTCGCCACGAGTTCATACATATCGAAATCACAAGAATAGGAGTTCAATTGACCCCTCAAATCCCTAAGCTTAGCTCTCTTAAGTTCAAGCCCTAAACCTCCATTTTTAGTCCATAAATCCCTAAATTTTTAGTACCAATTCATGACATAACAACATAGGATTGTGTTTTAGGTCCAAAAATCCTTACCTTATCGAAGCTCCTTGAAATCCCTCTTCAAAATCGCCCACAATTCTCCAAGTTCGAAGTTAGAAATGAAAAACCCTTCACAATTCGCGAAGAAGAACCTTTTATACCTTCTGCCCAGTCGAAACCGCATCGGTCATTTACCCGCTTCTGCGGAAATATTCCACATCTGCGGAGATTCATTAAAACTCCGCCTACCGCTTCTGCGGTCAAGTAGCCGCATCTGCGGCTCCGCAGGTGTGGTCCTTCTTCCGCATCTGCGGCTCCAAGCGTTCCTCAGCCCCTCCGCTTCTGCGATACCAAACCCGCATTTGCGATACCGCACCTGCGGCTCCCAAGCCGCAGGTGCGAAAATACCAGCAACAGTAAAAATCTGAAATTTGCCCAAGTCCAAAACTCCCCGTTAGCCATCCGAAATCACCCCGAGGCCCCCTGGACCTCAACCAATAGCACCAACACATCCTAAAACATTATCCAAACTTGTTCCATTCACCAAAACACCTCAAACAACACCAAAACTGTCAAATTACATCGAATTCAAGCTTAAGTTCTTCTAAAACTTCCGAAACACGCATTTGATCAAAAACCCAACCAAATCACCTCTGAATGACTTGAAATTTTGCACGCACATCCCAAATTACCTAACGAAGCTACAGCAACTCTCGGAATTCCATTCCGACCCTCGGATCAAAATCTCACCTATCAACCGGAAATTGCCAAAATACTAACTTCGCCAATTCAAGCCTAATTCCACACCAGACCTCCAAAACTACTTCCGATCCCACTCCTAAGTCACAAATCACCTCCCGAAGCTAATCGAACCATCAAAATTCGCATCCGATCCATCTAACACATAAGTCAACATCCGGTTGACTTTTCCAAATCAAGCCTTCCTTAAAGAGACTAAGTGTCTCATTTCCTACCAAAACCACTCCAAACCAGCTCGAACACATAAAACACTGTCACACCTCCTTTTTTGCTACTACACCCTGTGAAGGGTATAATAAAAGGAGTTTTTCCAATTAAAGGACAATCGAAACGGGATTCGTTTATTAAGAGATTCAGAGTCGCCACTTGGGAGATTTATGGTGTCCCAAGTCACAGGTTTGAATCCCGAATCGAGGAAAGGGTTTGACTCTGTTTTACAGTCTACGAACCAGAAATCCGAGTAAGGAATTCTGTTAACCCGGGAGAAGGGGTTAGGCATTCCCGAGTTCCGTGGTTCTAGCACGGTCGCTCAACTGTTATATTTGGCTAAAATCTGATTTTAATACATGTTAAGACCTATAGTGCAATTTTAGAATTATTTACCGCTTTTAGTCAATTGTTAAGAAAGTGAACGTCGTTTAAGAACGTGTTTTTGGATCACGTCACATGAAATGCACCCGGATCCTCGACACATTCTTATTCAACGTTTTGGGATTTGGATTTGGGTTGCATGAAATGCACACCCGTATTTAAGAAGGTAAAATTATTAAAAGCGCGCCTAAAGTGGCTCACGTATTATTATCTTTGCGGGAGGCCATGAAATTCACTAAACGGCACGCCCCGAATTCTAAGTATTTTGATATAAGCATTTAATGAGGGCCCCGCAATTTATGTGTTTTGTTCGGCGAGGCTCGTCTTATTTTTCATTTAAAGGCCATCCTAGAGCAAACTACAATTTTCTATTTAAATTTGTCTCTAAAGAATCCTAGTTACTTAATATTATAAAATTCGGGCTTCAAGTTCAAGTCCGGATTCAAACAAAAGGGCAAGCCTTTTAGTTTGGACCCGCTACCTAACCCGAGGGCCCAAATTTGTATTATGGAATTTTAACTTGAAAAAGAAAAGAATTTCAAACTTTAACACATTGGGTTTAAAATACAGTCCAATCCTAAGGTTAACTGCTTTCAGGACTAGGTGACATTTTTGTCTGATTATGTGGGCCTTATCGTTGAACCCAGAAGCATGAGATAATTCATTTGTGACTGCTATCAACCTTTGGGCCTTGAGGCAAGCCCAATTGGGTAGAACAAGTAGGCCTGGGATTAGGCCTGGCATTAGCATGGTGGGGCTCAGCACAAGTAGTGTGGGCTACCCAGCCTTGGGCTTATGAGTAAGCCCAAACAGAATTATAAAAAAAACCTCAAACAATTGGACCTGTCAACTGGAATAATAAGAAGAAATATTCAAATCCAATACAATTATCAAGTTGATTCTAAATTTGCTCTTTAGATTTAAATTAGTGAAATCCTTCAAAAAACAACACTGAATGGCCTAACATCGAACTCAAGGTTCCTATTTTATCGGAATATGATTTTTCTATATTTTCCTGAATCAGCATGCTAAACCTGACAGCTAATAACAAGTTTATCTATATGAGCACATTTGCCATTTCGCTGGACCTGAAACTTGAAAAATTATTTTTATCTAGCTAATTCGATTATCATTAAACACTATATTAGGTCATGCTAAAATCAAAGCACTATCCTAGCAGTTTGAAACAGTCAAAATAAACATCATAACCAACCTACGAGCTATCGTAATCTACAACTAAACTCAGCTCTACAGTTCAATTATACAGCCTATCCACGACGGTGCAAATAATTCCAAAAATAGTCCTAATTATACATTCCAGTCCTGTCCAGTCCTCATTTTAAAATACAAAGGATATAACTATCGAACTTATGCAACTACTTCAAAATATAGGAGGCTAATGACACAATGCAACTTCAACAAAGATCAAACATTAATTTTATTCCCATGTTTGCTTGAGAAGATACAACAGATCAGCTTTAGATTATGTACCTGGAAATTGAAATTCAACAAGAAGAGACGAGGATCAGCAGCAGACCAAGCAGTTAGCAGAGCAAGTAGCAAGTCACAGCAGCAATTTTAACCCAGGAATATATAACAGAGGTACAGCACCAAAATGACTCCAAAATAACTCGATTCAAACCAAAAACCCACTCGAAATCAATCCTAGTAGATCTCTGAAGCTTCAGCCACTAGAAACAAACCAAAAAGTTTTGAAATAACCCCTAAACGACTTGAAATTGAATCTAGGACCAAACTAGACTTGCAATCAATCTAAAATCTCAATGTAACAGTAGATTTATGGATTTTTTGTTGTTTTTGTTGTTTTTTTTTGTTTTTTTTTTGGAGGAAAATAAGATCTAAGAGAATTTTTTGAATTTGAAATTCAAAATTTGAGCTGATGAATGCTTGTGAGAGTGGGGGGAATTTTCAGAGCTTCTAAACTTGTGAGGGAAGGCACTATTCATGCCCTTTTATAGGCAAAATGAGGGGCATCCCTCAATTTTCTACTTTCCTTTCAGTCCCTCTTTATTTTTCAGTTCTTAACTACTTAATCCTTTACTTATTGACTTGCTACTCAAGTTACTACCCTTATTTTACTGAAATCTAAACTAAAGCCCCTCCCTAGAAGGTTCTAGGTGATTCTAGTATTACCCACAACATTCTTGCGCAACTCTAAGTGCCTAAGCTACCCCCTGAACTTCCCTGAAATTACTGAATAGCCTAACTAAGCCTCAGCCCCTTTTTATCCCTGAATTTGTTAACCATACTAACTGTTTTTAACCCTTCTAACTTACCATGGTTAATTAACTACCAAACTAGAATCTAATCAGCTATATCCAAACAACTAGACTAATACAATCCTAACAATTGACTAATTAATCATGTTAGACTAACTCCTAATGCACACTAAAGCACTACAGCCAAATTTAAACCACAATCAAATTAATATCAACCTACAAACCTAACAGAACCATTCTATGCTTTCAAATCATCACACTCAATAACAATTCAAACTCAATCCCTAAATTAAAACGAACAGACTTAAAACAAAGATGCAAGATTCAATAATCAGAACAACAATTAAGTTGAAATCTTAGGGTCAAATTTTGAACAAAGACTACTCATATGATTGGAGAAGGATTAACTACACATAAATAAGTAAAGACCCTAAATTAATCCTAAGACGAAAGAAATGTTGAGGATGAACAAAATTCATATATGTACATAAAAATGACGCATAATGAAGGAAAAGAAATTAAGAACACTTACTACTTCCGGGCCTAAAACTCGAAACACAGACTCTAGTCAACTCCTTTGAAGCTCGAGCTAAAACCGAGATTTGAAGGGCATCAATGACAGATAAGGCATGAGGAAGACGTAAGGGTCACGTGATGTGAATGTAACAGGACTTTGGGGATCTAGGGTTTTGGGGTTAGACTTTGATTCAAGATTCAAACGGATTGAGGGTGATTCGAAGGGAAAGGGGTGTGGATTCGTGATGTAGGGGAAAGGTGAACCCGTGGTATAAACTTGGTGATGATTAGGGACGGCTCCGCCATCGGAGAATATGAGGGCGGCGCTAGGGTTCGTCCCTTCAAATCAAGATTCGAAGGGTTCTGGTGATATTCGAGGGAAAAGGAAGGTGGATTCGGAATGGGGAGGGTGAGGGGATTTAGTGGTGTTAATTTGGATGTCGGCGCCGCCACCGGAGGCTGAGGATATGAGGGCGGCTGTTGCTAGGGTTCTTGAGAGAAGGGTTGAGAGAGATGATGGACTAAGGGGGGGTGGGGTGCCCGTTCGGACAATTATATACATATGAGACCCCCCTTCTGAGCCGTTAGATTAGCTGACCTCGACGGCCAGAATTGATTGGGCACAAGACGGGGTCGTTTTGGTTATGTTGGAGACGGATCGGGTGGGAACGTTGGTTGGGCCGGTTCAGGCATGTTTTTTTTTTTGTGTTTGGGCTGGGCAGAATTAACTAACATGGCCTAATCCGGGGGTCTCTTATTAATACCTTCTTTTAATTGTTTTCTTTTATTTCCTTTTTTGTTTTCATTTTGTATTTGTATTTTTCTGATCTTATTAAAATGCAAAATTAAAATAAAGATCTAATTTATTTCCAAAGTTAAGCTAATTAATTCCTAAAAATTGATTAAGTCCTATTTAAAAGTAAACTCATGACAAATTCAACAATTAACAATTAAAAATGCAAAATGGACTATTTTTGTTATTTTCTTTATATTTTGTTTTAAAAACAACGTAACTACTAATTAATCCTAATATGAAATTAAATCCTAAATGCAAATGTCAAGTGTATTTTTTTATATTTTTCATATGAATTAAAATGCACAAATAAAATGTCAACATAAAAAATCCACAAAATTGCAAAATAATAGAACAAATCATTTTGTTTGAATTTTTGGGAATAATTCACATAGGGCAAAAATTACGTGCTCACAAACACGGATAACGAAGCATAAAGAAACAGAAATGGGGAAACGGAGCGGTAACTCATGAGACGACGGGTCGGGTCATCACAAATCTATTCTACGAATTTGCAGTAACTTCAGAAATTGTTTCAGGAGTAACTTTAGAATCAGAAGATACCTGTTCAGTTTCGGAAGAACTAATTTCTTCCCCCTAGTAGCAGATTTAAATGAATCTTCAGATATTTGGGATTCTTCTTCCCTACCTGCTTCCAATTTCTTATTTATTTTCTTGATCTGCTCTCCTTCAGCGACAATCTTATGAGCCATCATATTTACTCTACTTTTCTTAGAGATTGGTGTGGTTGAAGGAGTGGTCGAAGGTGTGGAAGTGGTTTCCTGTGGTGGTGATGAAGGATTTTTTGGAGGTGTTCGACATATCTGGGCTAGGGTATGGAAGAGAAGAGAATTAGATTGTGTTTGAAAAATGAAAGAAGAATGAGAGTTTTTTTTTTGACATCTTGAGAGAGATGAAGTAAGAAATACACTAAAGCTGATCAATATATAGATGACTAATTAATGGGGTAACGACAGCTTTTCAGACTCTTAGAAGTCTAATCAAACTGAATTTTAGTTTTAAAGAGACGTTGGAGTGTATCCCTAGAATCTAGGTACTTCTATTCGGTTGGGACTCTTTTGAACGGAACTGGTTTACTTGTAACGGATAAGTCCAAAAGGAGTTTGGAATTAGGTAGGACTCTGCTTATGATCCAAATATAATTATTTCAAATTATGCAGAGTGTAGAAAACATACCTATTTATCTTGATGAACCAGGTTCTTCACTGAAAATTCTCTTGTGTAAGTCTAAATTTGCCAAAATAGAGAAACTATCATTAGAGCTTAATGAGTCATTTTAGCACATGGCACAAGAGTATACTATGAAAAGTATGAGACTGAGCAAGATTTAATCTAATTATACACAATTTACAGACTTTCTAACCAATTTTTTTTTTCATTTTTTTGTTTAACCTTGAACTGGTCCTTTTAGGTGATCTTAATCATCCCTAATTCTAACCTGTTCCTCTCAAAGTGATCTATACTTAAGGCTTTTGTGAAGATGTCATCAATTTGCTTGTCAGTAGCACAAAACTCCACAGTGATCAAACCTTTCTCATAGTTGTCCCTCAAAAAAATGGTGCCTAACATCTATGTGCTTAGTTCTCTTAGGATGAACTAGTTTCTTTGTTATACTAATAGCACTAGTGTTATTACAAAAAATAGTGATGCAACCAACATCAATTCCAAAGTTCAATAATTGATGTTTGATCCACAGCAATTGAGCACAACATGAAGCAGCAACAACATACTCCGCTTCAGTCGTAGATACGACCATTGAATTTTGCTTTTTTTGGTAGCCCATGACACAAGACATGAAACAAGGAAGTGTGCCATACCTGAGGTGCTCTTCCTATCCACAAGGAAACCTGCATAATCAGCGTCAGCATATCCCACTAGGTTAAAATTACTACCTTTTGGATACCAAAGGCAAAGGTCAGTGGTGCCTTTCAAGTATCTCAGTATTCTCTTGACAATAGTCAAGTGGGACTTCCTTGGATTTGCCTGAAATCGAGCACAAAGACCTATACTGAAAACAATGTCAAGTCTGCTAGCAGTAAGATACTGAAGAGAACCAATCATTCCCCTATACAACTTCTGATCAACAGATGAACCGGGTTCATCTATATCCAATTTCGTGGATGTTGCAATAGGAGTGTCAATTTCTTTGGATGTTCCTTCCTGGTTTTGTTACTGAGGAATTGGTTCATGGACAGGTTCCCTCGAGGTTTGAGGATTAGTTCCTCTCTAGTCAGTTCCCCCTGTCATGTTGCCCTAGGTGGAAGGACCTGTTCCATCACCTATTCCTTCCTGTGATGCATCTTCAGGCTGGACTGTGGTTTCACCATTTGAATTTCTTATCAGCCCAATCTCTTCATTACTTGTTCCTGCCTCTCAGAAAGAATGTTAGTTTTAAAAAAAATAACATATACATTTTTTCTACACACATAGTTCTTTTACTGTATATCTTATAAGCTTTACTATGTGAAGAATATCCCAAGAATACTCCCTCATCACTTCTGGGATCATACTTACTTAAGGAGTCTTTGCCATTATTTTGCACAAAGCACTTGCATCTAAATGCCCTAAGATGGGATATATTATGCTTTATCCCTTTAAGTGACTCAGAGGGAATCTTCTTAAGAAGAGGTCTAGTCATGCAACTATTTATGATGTAGCATGCAAAAATTCAGCAACCTTAGCATTTTCAAATTCAGTTCCATGATCAGACCTAATTGATGCAAGTTGATTACCTAGTTGTTTCTGAGTTTTTCTAACAAAAGAAGTAAACATGTCAAATGCTTCATCTTTAGATGTTAAAAACAATGTCCAAGTAAACCTAGAGTAATCATCAACAAGCACCATCACATATCTTTTACCACCTCTGCTTAATGTTCTCATTGGACCACAGAGATCCATATGGATCAGTTCCATCGTTCTGGTGGTTCTTACCACTTTCTTGCATTTAAAAGAGGATCTTACCTGCTTCCCCATTGCACAAGCCTCACAAACTTTGTCTTCCTTGAACTTGATGTTAGGCAGCCCTATCACCAGATCCTTGGAGACTAATTTGTTGAGTTGACTCAGACTTGCATGTCCAAGTCTCTTGTGCCAAAGAAGGGGATCATTGTCCAACACACTTAAGCAAGTGAGTTCATTTTCTGAAAGTATGGACAAATCTACAATGTATGTATTGTTTACTCTTTTTCCCTGCAAAAAAATCTTATCAGTGGTAAGATTAATCACAAAACATTTGGTAGAGGTGAATGCTACCAAGTTACCTCTATCACATAATTGTGATACACTAATTAGACTATACTTTAGGCCATCTATCAAGTAGACATTCTCAATAGAGTGAGAATTAGTGTTACCTACCTTTCCAACCCCAATGATCTCACCTTTTTTCCCATTTCCAAAGGAGACATTACCTCCTTTGAGGTCCTCAAGTGAAAGGAACTGGTTCTTGCTTCCTGTCATATGCTTTGAACAGCCACTATCCATGTACCATATTTGGCTGATCCCCTTCACTTGGACCAGCAAAAGGAACTCAGGGGTTATTCTTGTGAGCACGTGATTTTTGCCCTATATGAATTACTCCCATAAATTCAAGAAAAATAATTTTTTCTCTATTTTTTACAAATTTATCGGATTTTGTGATAACTTGTGTGCATGTTTATTTTATTTAAATCATGAAAAATACAAAAATATGTTGCATTTGCATTTAGGATTTATAACTTTGCATTTTTAGAAAAAAAACTAATTGGTAATTCAGTCGCTTTGCAAAAATGGAAAATCGCAAAAAAAATAGTTTATTTTCGCATTTTTTAATTTCAGCTTCGAATTTTGGTAATTTTCTTTCAATTTGGTATTTAATTGGCTATGTCAATTATTATTTAGAGTTAATTGGTAGGTCAATTTGATTTTTGAATTAGTTTAGGTTTTATTGTAGTTTAATTTAAAAAAATCAAAAAGAGTTTGAAATATAAGGAAATATAAAGAAGGAAATGAGAGGTCAGATATTCAGGCTGATTCCATGTGACTTTTGTAAAGCCCAATTTGAATTTCCCTTGAAGCCGGCCGAACCCGCCCCAACCCAACTGCTAACCCGATCCGGTCCAGATTATAGCACAAAATAAACGGGCAGACCTAATCTCCCAAGATTCACGACGGGTACTGTTCATCTTCTCCAAAAACCACAGAATCCACTCCCTAAATCGCTCAAAACCCTTGGCGAGTGAGCATCAATCTCGCACCTCGCGTTTCCCCTCTCTCCTCCTACCATATTACAACCGTTTCTGACAGATTCCCTCTCCCTCACATGCTCT
>NC_031996.1:32514112-32537479 GCF_001879085.1 Nicotiana attenuata | reverse complement strand
GAGGGGGGGGGCGTTAGATTAGATTCAAGTTAATCTAAGCCTTCCATTTGTCCCTCTCTCATCAGAACGGGGTGAAAATCTGTTTTGGGGGAGAATTTTCGATTTTTGGGGATTTCGTGGTGAGGAAGGCAGAAGCTTCGAGAATATCTGAGGGTCTATATAAGGTGAAGCAATTTCTTGTGTAAATGGAGGGGAAAAAAGGATTGAAAGAAAGGATTTGAGAGGGAGTTTTTTCGGAAAGTTTTGTTTTCAGAAAGAGATTGCTCTTTTGGATTTTAGAACCTCTGTATTTCTCGTTTTTTTGGGATTTCCTTCTTTGTTTAATTTTGTTTCTTTAAATTTCAGAACCAGAAAAAGAAACAAAAAAATATATAGGTAATTCAGTCATCTTTATTTTGATTTTTTGAATTTTGGTTTCAACATGGGAATCGATTAAGCCGAAAATCAAGTTCGACGTCAAAGTTTGGTCGCTGATTTGATTCCTGTTTGTCCGTTGCTGTTGCTTCGAATATCAATTGCTGGATTTAGCTGGGTTTGAGTGAAGAGTTTCACAACTTCAGGTTCATTTCTTGACTTTTCTTAGTTGTTTTGATGATTGGTTGAACACGCGATGAGCCGTGGTTTTGTATAACTTTGATTGTATTCATGCGTCGTTTTTCTGAAGGATTGAATGTAAACTTTAAACACTGAGACGTCAATTTAGTTAGTTCATTCTGAATATGGTGTTCATGTATTTCGTTGAATGTGAATCGTCTAGTTCATGGCTGTGTATCCGTTTATTTGGTTGCATTAGTTTGGTGTTTGACTTGGTTCACCAGCTTCTGTCCATGAAGTTCTTTGGCTTTTGGCATGGATCTTAAGTAAATCAAGGGTTCATTTGGTCTCTGTTGGTCTCACATTCAAATTGCATATGCTAAGTGGAAATCTGGACCCCTTTTAAATTCATTTACTCTTAATTTAAGCCTAGATCCTTTTGAATCATGTCATCAGTGTTTTAATGTTTGTGAGCCGATTCTGAAAGTGACTAGTTGAATCCTTTTGAAGTTGTCTTTACTGATTCTCCTTGGTTTTCAAATGAGAAGTCTGTATGAAGTGTTAGGATCATTTTGACTATGTCCGCTTCAAGTCAGATTTTGTGTGCGCTAATTTGAAATCCACGAATCAAGCTTCTAATTAACCTTAAGTGTTTGTTGTTGTAAATCCCTGCTAGGCATATCTATTTGTGCTGTATTCCATGTACTTGATTGATAAAGAGAAGTAAACTAGGCTACTGACTCTTATTACATTCTCTTAGAAAATGCTTTCATTAAATTGTGCCCATATGAATAGCAGGTGTTGTTAGCTTGGCAACTGAAATTTAGACGTAACATTTGTGGTTTAGAGTTCATTCTTATTTGCTAAACGGATCAGTTGAGTAGATTTTATTAGAATTAAGAAATGAAGATTCAATACCATGTTTATGGGTCAGTGTTGATTCTTACAAATTGAACTTCCATGAGCTATGGCTGTAGCCATCGATCGAGCCATTTTCTTTCTTTTGTTGAATATGTAGAGATATTGGTAAATAATGTGTTATTGTACTTAGAATTGTATGTGATGGGATTTACAGTAGGGACAACACCATTTATAGGAGTTTGAGAACGAGAAAATTGAGCCTATTGTCTCGTGTTATAATGTCTCTAATTCGCATGTTTCTTGTTAAGTCATCTTGCATACGGTTCATTTGTTAAGTGAACGTTTAGTATTCTCTATCAGTTTCTCTTGTAGCTTATTCGAATTAGAGGATTCTCTTCCAGCTTCTTATGTTAAGCTTGAAGTCTTTCCTTTTCTTCTTGCTGACTTTTATCCTTTATTGAATTTAAATATGGCATCAGTTTTGCGGTAGTTTTCGCATTCATTAGCTTAGATCCGTGAAAGTTTGAGTGAGGGTTAATGTTTCTGGAGTTCATTTGTAAATCTACCATCGTGATTGTGTATACGTTGGCGTAACATAATTACGATTCCAAAAACCAATTCAGAGTATGCGTTCTTGCAACTTTGGCCAAACATTCTTAATAATAATAAAGCGTTACTAATTTTGTACACGTTCGCGTGACATGATTTGTGACGCGGCAAACAAATGGGTACACGTATGCGTGACCCGTTTCAAGATAATTTTCTTAATTTACAAGCGGTAAAGGTAAATTCACATAGGTTCTAAAATCAGTAATTAAACAATTTGATTAAGCCTAGTATGATTAAAGCGACCGTGCTAAAACCACGGAACTCGGGAGTGCCTAACACCTTCTCCCGGGTTAACAGAGTTCCTTACTCGGATTTCTATGTAATAATAAAGCGTTATTAATTGTGGACACGTTCGCGTGACATGATTTGTGACGCGCCAAACAAATGGGTACACGTACGCGTGACCCGTTTCAAGATAATTTTCTTAATTTACAAGCGGTAAAGGTAAATTCACATAGGTTCTAAAATCAGTAATTAAACAATTTGATTAAGCCAAGTATGATCAAAGCGACCGTGCTAAAACCACGGAACTCGGGAGTGCCTAACACCTTCTCCTGGGTTAACAGAGTTCCTTACCCGGATTTCTGTGTCGCAGACCGTAAATAGAGTCAACCTTCCTCGATTTGGGATTTAAACTGGTGACTTGGGACACCATAAATTATCCCAAGTAACGACTCTGAATCTCTTAATAAACAATCCCGTTTCGATTGTCACTTCAAGTTGGAAATAACTCCCATTATACCCTCTTCACGGGGGTACTGTAAAAAAGGAGGTGTGACAGCTCTGACGACTCTCCTGGGGACATGAACCCAGAACTTCTGGTTCAGGGTTCAAGAATTCGAGCTTGTTTTATGATTTTGACTTGGCTGTATTTATTGTTCATATTACTGTATTCTGTGAACCTTTTTGAGCTAAATGCTATCTGTTTACCGCTTTAATATTGTTGAATTGTATATAATTGTCTTCTTACGCCACCCTCTGAGTCTTCTGAAAATGGTGCATACGTTCGCGTAGCCCGCTTTTTCTGTAGAAATTATACCAAATAGAGCGAGGCTGGGCAAGCGACAAGGCCGGGCAAACTTTAGTGCTCCCGGTACGTCGCCCCCTCTTCGGCCCCAGTTGTCCGCTCGGGTACCCCAAGTCTAGAACAAAACCCCAGGGTTTAAACCTAGAGAAACACATCCTCATGCCGGATCCCTAGTAGGAACATTTATTTGCATCACGTGCATTTGACTTAGGGGACTCAACACAGGGGTTGGGTCCGTCTAGGACAGGTGTGCCCAAAATAACAGACCATCCTGATGCATCTTACTTGTTACTTGTGCATTTATTTGCTTTGGATTTGCGTGCTGACCGGCTTTTGAATAATGGGAGAAAGTTAGGAAGGGAGAAATAGCAGTGTGAGGATTAAGTGAGTTGATCACCTATTTTGAAAAAACCAATGTCCAAATGGTACTGAAAATGCCGAATTTTTGGGACAAATGAAATTGAAAAAAAGAGAAAGTTTTGTTTTCAAAAATAGTTGGTTTTGTTTTATCTGCCCGAACTACGCCAGTTTGATTCTCACCGGATGTGGGATACGTAGGCAACCCCCATCGGGTCCAACTTCCCTTTTGCAAAACTAGCCCAAAAAGAACAAAATTTTATGGTAAATAAGTAAGGTGATGCCATTCTTGTCAAAAATAGCCGAATGTCCCTAAAAGGGCGCCGGAAGGTTGTTTTTGCAAGAACAGCCACCTTTGGTCATTTTTAAATTTTTTTTGGCCGGTTAGCGAACACAGCCTTAAAATCTTCTTCCTCGAGGTGCTGAAAGGCTGTATTGGCAAAAGCCGGATATTTTTATGAAAATTTTAAAAAAAAATTGATAACCTTTTGAGTCAAAATGAGTCTTGATTTTCCTCCTGTTAGTTTCCTTTTGAGCTTGTTGGTTTTTATGGTAAAAATTCGGTAGGATGAGTCGTTGTAATCAAAATATTTTATTTTTATTTGAAAATCCCAAAATATTTTATTATTTATTTTTATCCTCCAGAACTACGCTCGGTCTGATTTATGCGGGGTCATGATACGTAGGCAATCTCCATAGGATTCGACCATAACCAAAAGAAAGACAAAAAGAGTGATAAAAAAGAGGCAATGAAAAAGAGATGAAAAATAAGAGCAAAAAGAGAAAAAGAAAATGAGAGGAAAAATAAGAGCAAAAAGAAAAGAAAAAGAGAGAAAATAAGAAACCGAGAGAAAGAAACAATGGCAAAACAAGAGGGAGGAATGAGAGGATAAAAACAAAGAGAAAGCAAAGGCAAGAATGAGAAAAGAGAAGAAGGAAGAGAAAAGAGAAAGAAAAGAAAGTTGCAAATAGAAATAAGGAAAGTCGGAATGACGCATGCAACTGATCAAAGGCATAATAGAAACGGTTAACTGCTTAGCTGCATTCATGCCCCAAAATGTGCGGTTACCAATCTGTTAAAGCCCTAGCCACTGACAAAATTGTTGTTGATGTATTGAGTCCAGGCAGGCGGTTAGTTGATTGGCTTTCTGGCAACCCACTCCTACAACACCCGGTCTAAGGACAAGCTGAACATGGCCAACCAAGAACTAGAGGAGAGTATTGCCGACCCGTCAAAAGAGGTGGAAGAATTGGACGTTAATGCGATGAAAGAAGAAATGTATAAGCTGAAGCAACAACTGGCTGAAATGTACCATGCCTGGGCAAAGGGACATCCACCACCGGTTTATCCTGCCAACCCTGCTTATATCCCACCATTGGCCCAACCTCAGGAGCCTCCTACTGTGAACTCATCTCCAGCCTTTCCCACCTACCCACAATGCTATGGCACCACCTCCCAAATACCACCAGCTCCACAACCCAAACAAGTCCCATACCCTCCTCCACCAATCACTCCTATTTTTGTGGCACCACCACCTGCTGCATTACACCGATCTTCCAGTGAGTCTCTGTTCCAGACTCACGACAACCATTATTACCCCCAGAGCCTACCTTCAAAGCTCCAGAACCATATTCCTACACTCCTCATTTTGATCTCCCGGCAGAAACTAAGAAGCCACCTAAGAATCCTGAGCAGGAGGAGATATTTAGGAAAGTCAAGAGCTTGGAACAATCTTTCTGGAATATGCAGGGGTTGGGTGGTCAAGTAAGCGTGGCATATAAAGATCTATGTCTGTTCCCAGATGTTCAATTACCAGCAGGGTTTAAGATGCCCAAGTTTGATTTATATGACGGGCATGGTGATCCAGTGGCACACCTGAGAGGGTTTTGTAGCAAGATAAGAGGAGCAGGCGGGAGAGATGAATTACTGATGGCGTATTTCAGTCAAAGTTTAAGTGGCTCAGCGTTGGAGTGGTATACCTAACAAGATCACAGCAGGTGGTACACATGGGATGATCTAGCCCAAGCATTCGCCTGCCATTTTCAGTACAATCTTGAAATTGTTCCAGATCATCTGTCCTTGACGAAGATTGAGAAAAAGCCCGATGAGAGTTTCAGAGAGTACGGATTCTGTTGGAGAGAGCAAGCAGCGAGGGTTGACCCTCCGATGAAAGAAAGTGAGATGGTTGATTATTTCTTGCAGGCCTTGGCGCCCACTTATTTTGGTCATTTGGTATCGGCAATAGGCAAGTCCTTCAATGAGGTCGTAAAAATGGGGGGCATGATAGAAGAGGGACTCAAGTCCGATAAAATCGTGAGCTACTCAGCAATTAAGGCAACCACCCAGGCCATTCAAAACGGTACTGGGGGTGTACTTGGAAAGAAGAAGAAAGAGGATGTTGCGACAATTGAGTCAGGAGCTTGGTTCGGATCCGGGGGCCCATCACCTTACAATAACCAGCCTCGACCCCACCACCAAACTTACCCCCATACTCCATATAGCCCACCACAACACTACTACCTACTGCCAGATCCCTATTTTTCTGTCCATCACGCACAAACATACACTCAACCTCCTGCCCACGCACAATGGCGTGCTCCAACCCCACAGAATACCTACCCAGCTCCACAAAATACCTATCCACCCCCACGAGCCTACCAAAATCCTCCTAGACCAGCTTTCCGGTCCAATCAAGCACTTAAGAATGAGAGGTTGCAGAAGAAGAAAACCTTCACCCCATCGGGAGAGTCCTATACTAGTTTGTTCCACAGGTTGAGACAATTGGATATGTTGAGGCCGATTGAGGCAAAGTTGCCAAATCCTCCACCGAGAAATCTTGATTATTCTGTAAGTTGTGAATATTGTTCTGGTGCTCCGGGTCATGACACAGAGAAATGCTGGCAATTGAAAACAGCTATTCAAGAGCTCATTGATACCAATCGGATCGAGGTCCAAGCCCCGGAGGCACCTAATATCAACCAGAACCCATTGTCGGCCCATCATGAGATAAATATGATCGAGATAGTGCATAAGGGAGGGGAGCCTAAGAAGCCTTCACGGACCGTCATGATGATTCGGTCCAGTGAGGTTAGGCCGGTTGAAAAGTCAACAAGTGAGAAATCAGTGATCAAGTTGAGCGGGACAAACAGTGAACCATCTGCGGTAGTCAAGAAAGGGTCCTCAAGTGAGGTTGCAACGAAACAAGAAAAGGCAAAATTGGTTGTGCCAGGAGTGGCAAAAAAGCCTGTCGTGATTGTGGAGGGTGCCCACACAGATCCCGTCATTGTCAAGCCAGGCGCTGGGAAGCGCCCAGTAACAACAGTTCCTAGTTCTGTGGCTGATCTTGATAAAGAGTTGAGTGAAAGGTTCGAGAAGTTGTTCGACGATGTGAACATGGTGGAAGTTGGAGAGGGTTCTAGCAAGGCGGATATGCAATTTGTCGGGCCAAGTGCAAAGATTAACAATTGAGAAGCTACTCATCTCCCTACCTTGAAGGAGTTTTGGTAGTTTGCTTTGATTTTCTTTCAGTTTATCAGGATTATTCCAGGGTTGTAAGTCAGATTCTATGTTCCGTCCGTTTGGATGTATAAACCTTATTATCTTTTGATTTTAATGAAATGCAATTTCCTTTTTGCATCATTCCTGATAGTTTTATTTTTGTTTTTCTTTTCTTCCTTACACAGTTCTTTTTATGCTGGTTTCAATGACATGACATGCATGAGGAATCTTCGGCCCAGTTTTAAAAGCCAAGCTAATTCTGAAAGTTGAAATCCCATCCCTTCGGATTGTCGCTG
The DNA here is from genome assembly GCF_001879085.1 of Nicotiana attenuata. Lineage (NCBI taxonomy): Eukaryota > Viridiplantae > Streptophyta > Magnoliopsida > Solanales > Solanaceae > Nicotiana > Nicotiana attenuata. Next base: position 32,530,296 of record NC_031996.1, on the reverse strand, counting down.
AAGCCGAAATTGATGATGATGAGTGGGTCAGAACCCGCCTGAGCAATTGAGTTTGATCGATGAGAAAAGAATGGCAGTGTGTCGTGGCCAATTGTATCAACAGAGAATGGTAAGAGAATGTGCGTCCACGGAAGTTTGAAGTGGGTCAGCAAGTGTTGAGACGTATCCTTCCACATCAGGCTGAGGCCAAAGGCAAGTTCGCCCCAAACTGGCAAGGGACGTTCATCATAACTAGAGTGTTGTCAGATGGTGCTTTGTATTTATCAGACATAGAAGGCAAGTGTGTAGAAATGGTCGTCAATTCCAATGCAGTCAAGAGATACTATGTATGATTTTCTTTGGTTAAATTGTGTTTGTTTGTACTTGGCATGTTTTGAAGACTGGAATGACGAAGGCATTTGTTCTGCTATCTAAACACTTTATCCTTCGTTACCCCCTTTGAGCCTTGTTTATTTCCTTTCATACCTCTCTTTTGGAATCAATAGCAAAGATCAGAAGCACAAGCGTGAAAGACAAGTAAAGAAAAGAAAAAAGAGAAAAGAAAAAAAAAGAAGAAAAAAAAGAAAAAAGAAGAAGAAAAAGAAAAAAAACAACAAAAAGAGAAAAGGAAGAAAGAAAAGAAAAGAAGATAAAGTGGAAGAAAAAAAAGAGAGTAAATCACAACAACAAAGCAATTTTTATGACATGAACTACGTTCGACCTGATTCCTTTTAAGGATACGTAGGCAGCCTCACGGTTCGGTCCCATCAAAGCAAATATCCAAAAGTCCCCAAGCAAGGAACTGGGGCAGAAGTTGCGGTTGTTGTAAGAAATCTGATTCCGAGAGTTGTAATTTTGAACCCATCTGAATTGTTTTTAGCCTTTTTGATACCCTTTCTTTCTAACCCTATCCAAAAGCCCACATTACGGTCCCAAGAAAGACCTTCTGATCAGTCTTTGAGAGATGCCAAGTCGAGCAAGTAGAGGTGATTCGTGTCAGGGGCAACACTCCGGTCCAAGCAGGAAAAATAATAATAATGAGAGAGTCTTATTGGTGAAAACCCTCACGGGCACTGTAAGAGCGACGAGAGCTGAGAGAAATGAAAAATGAGAGAGTCTTATTGGTGAAAACCCTCACGGGCTCCTTAAGGCGAAAGTGAGTTGAGAGATGAACAAATGAGAGAGGTCTGTGGGTGAAAACCTTTCAGGGCACCGCAGGATAAACAAGGTTAAGGTTTGGGTGAAGAAATCAGGTTGTGGAATTCCGGGCAACAAAGTATGGCAACTGAAAGTTGGTTGGCTGGACAGATTGGGCCGATTAATCCGAAATGCATGTCATGATCATTGGTGTCAGCTGTTCCACTCAGATAAGTCTCTTTTCCTTTTTCTTTTTTAGCAAGTCGTCCGGTTTTGGATTTTCTTTATCCTTAACTCTCAAGGTCATTACATTTCATGTCTTTTGGGGTTTTGTTTCTCTAAGATGTTCCAATGTCCGTTTCGTTCAAAGCAAATAAGAAAGGATTTCAAAGCTCACTACCAACTTCCAAAATTGCAAAGCACAGTATGGCCAGAACATACCAAAGATAGCATGATGTAAAGTGGGATATAAGGAGTCACCGGAAGTTTCATCCGTGGAATGACTTGGTAATTTCATGGGAGATGCAAAGGTTCAGAGAAAAGGGGTCAGAGAGGTAAAACAACGATTTGGGTATGGAACACTCGGGTCATCGAGGGTCATAAGGTTTGAGGTCAGTCAGAAAGTCAAGCGGTCCAGGGCCAGTTCAAGGGAAGCAGGTCAAAACAAAGCACGGCAGCGGAAAGGCCTTCAGCAAGAATGCCATCAACTAACCACCATTTCAAACTGACAAGATTTTTCTTTGATTGAAACAGGGGCAGGAAATTTTGTTTGTTTCGGAGGAACTCTCCGTAGGGGAAGAGCAAGCACCAAACAGGTTTGATCGTAAACTTTCAGGACCCTCCTAGAAAATGGGACCTAGTTTAAATTTCGAAACATTCATGAGTAGCATAATTTAGCATAAATATACCCCAAAGGAATATAAGTTGGCTTCAAAGTTTGCATGTTTAAGATAGGATTCAATTAGGAGTTGTCAGGACCCCCCCCCCCCCCCCTCGAATAATGGGACCTAGCTTTAAGATTGCTGTTAGATAGCAAGATGTAGCGAAAATAATACCTTTAGGAGATATAACTTAAATTTAAAATTGTTGTTTAATTAGGAATTGTCAGGACCTTCCTGGATAATAGGATGTAGTTTAAGACCCTCTTAGATAACAAGACGTAGCGAAAGTAATACCTTTAGAAGTAATACCTTGGATTTATAATTGTCGTTTAATTAAGAGTTCTCAGGACCCCCCCGGATAATAAGACCTAGCTTTCAAATTCTTAGTATTAGTTGGTAGAATAATTCAGTTTAACACTCACCTATGTGCCCAGCAACCAAACTGGGGCAGAAAATTTTCTTTGTTTTATCTATGTTTGTTGAAGTCAGGAGCCCACCTGGAGAACAGGGAATACATTTCAAGTCAGCAGTCAGGAGCCCACCTGGAGAACAGGGAAGACATTTCAAGTCAGCAGTCAGGAGCCCACCTGGAGAAGAGGGAATACATTTCAAGTTCAGCAATCAGGAGCCCACCTGGCGAACAGGGAATACATTTCAAGTTCAGCAATCAGGAGCCCACCTGGAGAACAAGGGAATACAATTCAAGTTCAGCAGTCAGGAGCCCACTTGGAGAACACGGGAATAGAATTCAAGTTTCAGCAATCAGGCGTCCACCTACAGAGCAAGGGAGTACAGTTCAAGTTTCAGCTTTCAAGTTCTTATTGATATTTGGTAACATGATTCGGTTTACACTCATATGTATGCCCAGCTACCAAACTGGGGCAGAAATTTTCTTTGTTTTTGTTTATTTTGTTGAAATCAGGCGCCCACCTGGAGAACAAGGAATACATTTCAACTTTAGCAATCAGGCGCCCACCTGGAGAGCACGGAAATACAATTCAAGTCAGCAGTCAGGAGCCCACTTGGCGAACAGGGAATACATTTTAAGTTCAGCAATCAAGCGCCCACCTGGAGAGCATGGGAATACAATTCAAGTTCAGCAGTCAGGAGCCCACCTGGAGAGCACGGGAATATAATTCAAGTTCAGCGGTCAGGCATCCACCTGGAGAAAGGGAAAGCATCTCAGAGTACAATTCAAGTTCAGCAGTCAGGCGTCTACCTGGAGAAAAGGAAAGCATCTCAAAATACAGTTCAGCAATCAGGCGTCCACCTGGAGAAAGGGAAAACATCTCAGACTATAATTCAAGTCGACCACAAAGGAATTTTACCGGGAGAATACACGTCAGCATGGCAGCAAGAGCTGCAGGATCAAGCTTGAAGATATAGATAGGTTTTGTAATTCATAGATCATAGTTTAGTATAGCCTCTTTTTATTTTGTCATGGTGTAATAAGGGGTTCAGTAAGTAATAGCAGCAGCAACAACAACAGTGAAATCACAGCTTCATGGTAGTCCCAGCTACCAAAACTTCCCGAACTACACTGACCTAATTTCTTTATAGCCAAGGATATGTAGGCAACCTCGGAAGCAGGGTGCGGTCAAATCTTTCAAAATGTTTCCCACAGAGTATTCAAACGGGCAAAAATCGCTCGTATCCGCTCACTTTATCTTTGCACGAAAACTCTCCGTGTTTCCGAGCAAAGAGGGGCAGCTGTGAGCACGTGATTTTTGCCCTATATGAATTACTCCCATAAATTCAAGAAAAGTAATTTTTTCTCTATTTTTTACAATTTTATTAGATTTTGTGATAACTTGTGTGCATGTTTATTTTATTTAAATCATGAAAAATACAAAAAAATATGTTGCATTTGCATTTAGGATTTAACTTTGCATTTTTAAAAAACAAACTAATTGGTAATTCAGTCGCTTTGCAAAAATGGAAAATCGCAAAAAATAGTTTATTTTCGCATTTTTTAATTTCAGCTTCGAATTTTGGTAATTTTCTTTCAATTTGGTATTTAATTGGCTATGTCAATTATTATTTAGAGTTAATTGGTAGGTTAATTTGATTTTTGAATTAGTTTAGGTTTTATTGTAGTTTAATTTTAAAAAAAATCAAAAAGAGTTTGAAATAAAAGGAAATATAAAGAAGGAAATGAGAGGTCAGATATTCGGGCTGATTCTATGTGACTTTTGTAAAGCCCAATTCAAATTTCCCTTGAAGCCGGCCAAACCCGCCCCAACCCAACTGCTAACCCGATCCGGTCCAGATTATAGCACAAAATAAACGGGCAGACCTAATCTCCCAAGATTCACGACGGGTACTGTTCGTCTTCTCCAAAAACCACAGAATCCACTCCCTAAATCGCTCAAAACCCTCGGCGAGTGAGCATCAATCTCGCACCTCGCGTTTCCCCTCTCTCCTCCTACCATATTACAACCGTTTCTAACAGATTTCCTCTCCCTCACATGCTCTTTTCAATTTTATTTTGGATTTTCACCTTTTGGATGATATATGGAAAAATGGGGGACGTTATATTGGATTCAAGTTAATCTAAGCCTTCCATTTGTCCCTCTCTCATCAGAAACGGGGTGAAATCTGTTTTGGGGGAGAATTTTCGGTTTTTGGGAATTTCGTGGTGAGGAAGGCAGAAGCTTCGAGAATATCTGAGGGTCTATATAAGGTGAAGCAATTTCTTGTGTAAATGGAGGGAAAAAAAGGATTGAAAGAGGATTTGAGAGAGAGTTTTTTTGAAAAGTTTTGTTTTCAGAAAGAGATTGCTCTTTTGGATTTTAGAACCTCTGTATTTCTCGTTTTTTTGGGATTTCCTTCTTTGTTTAATTTCGTTTCTTTAAATTTCAGAACCAGAAAAAAGAAACAACAAAATATATAGGTAATTCAGTCATCTTCAGTTTGATTTTTTGAATTTTGGTTTCAACATGGGAATCGATTAAGCCGAAAATCAAGTTCGACGTCAAAGTTTGGTCGCTGATTTGATTCCTGTTTGTCCGCTGCTGTTGCTTCGAATATCCATTGCTGGATTTAGCTGGGTTTGAGTGAAGAGTTTCACAACTTCAGGTTCATTTCTTGGCTTTTCTTAGTTGATTTGATGATTGGTTGAACACGCGATGAGCCGTGGTTTTGTGTAACTTTGATTGTATTCATGTGTCGTTTTTCTGAAGGATTGAATGTAAACTTTAAACACTGAGACGTCAATTTTGTTAGTTCATTCTGAATATGGTGTTCATGTATTTCGTTGAAATGTGAATCGTCTAGTTCATGGTTGTGTATCCGTTTATTTGGTTGCATTAGTTTGGTGTTTGACTTGGTTCACCAACTTCTGTCCGTGAAGTTCTTTGGCTTTTTGCATGGATCTTAAGTAAATCAAGGGTTCATTTGGTCTCTGTTGGTCTCACATTCAAATTGCATATGCTAAGTGGAAATCTAGACCCCTTTTAAATTCATTTACTCTTAATTTAAGCCTAGATCCTTTTGAATCATGTCATCAGTGTTTTAATGTTTGTGAGCCGATTCTGAGAGTGACTAGTTGAATCCTTTTGAAGTTGTCTTTACTGATTCTCCTTGGTTTTCAAATGAGAAGTCTGTATGAAGTGTTAGGATCATTTTGACTATGTCCGCTTCAAGTCAGATTTTGTGTGCGCTAATTTGAAACCCACGAATCAAGCTTCTAATTAACCTTAAGTGTTTGTTGTTGTAAATCCCTGCTAGGCATGTCTATTTGTGCTGTATTCCATGTACTTGATTGATAAAGAGAAGTAAACTAGGCTACTGACTCTCATTATATTCTCTTAGAAAATGCTTTCATTAAATTGTGCCCATATGAATAACAGGTGTTGTTAGCTTTGCAACTGAAATTTAGAAGTAACATTTGTGGTTTAGAGTTCTTCTTATTTGCTAAACGGATCAGTTGAGTAGATTTTATTAGAATTAAGAAATGAAGATTCAATACCATGTTTATGGGTCAGTGTTGAGTCTTACAAATTGAACTTCCATGAGCTATGGCTGTAGCCATCAATCGAGCCATTTTCTTTCTTTTGTTGAATATGCAGAGATATTGGTAAATAATGTGTTATTGTACTTAGAATTGTATGTGATGGGATTTACAGTAGGGACAACACCATTTATAGGAGTTTGAGAACGATAAAATTGAGCCTATTGTCTCGTGTTATAATGTCTCTAATTCGCATATTTCTTGTTAAGTCATCTTGCATACGGTTCATTTGTTAAGTGAACGTTTAGTATTCTCTATCAGTTTCTCTTGTAGCTTATTCGAATTAGAGGATTCTCTGCCAGCTTCTTGTGTTAAGCTTGAAGTATTTTCCTTTTCTTCTTGCTGACTTTTATCCTTTATTGAATTTAAATATGGCATCAGTTTTGTGGTAGTTTTTGCATTCATTAGCTTAGATCCGTGAAAGTTTGAGTGAGGGTTAATGTTTCTGGAGTTCATTTGTAAATCTACCATCGTGATTGTGTATACGTTCGCGTAACGTAATTACGATTCCAAAATTCAATTCGGAGTATGCATCCGCGTAACTTTGGCCAAGCATTCTTAATAATAATAAAGCGTTATTAATTGTGGACACGTTCGCGTGACATGATTTGTGACGCGCCAAACAAATGGGTACACGTACGCATGACCCGTTTCAAGATAATTTTCTTAATTTAAAAGCGGTAAAGGTAAATTCACATAGGTTCTAAAATCAGTAATTAAACAATTTGATTAAGCCAAGTATGATCAAAGCGACCGTGCTAAAACCACGGAACTCGGGAGTGCCTAACACCTTCTCTCGGGTTAACAGAGCTCCTTACCCGGATTTCTGTGTCGCAGACCGTAAATAGAGTCAACCTTCCTCGATTCGGGATTTAAACTGGTGACTTGGGACACTATAAATTATCCCAAGTGGCGACTCTGAATCTCTTAATAAACAATCCCGTTTCGATTGTCACTTCAAGTTGGAAATAACTCCCATTATACCCTCTTCACGGGGGTACTGTAAAAAAGGAGGTGTGACAATTCTTAGGAACCCAAACTAGTTTGGGTCCCTTTCTATAGGCAAAAGGGTGAATCAGATTCTTTTTAGCCCAACCTGGCAGCCTATTTTTCCCTTGAACAAATTCTTTATTCTTTTGACTAGCCTTTTCTTTTGCAATACATTCGCTTTTATAGTGACCAGTTTTACCACAGTGTGTGCAGATTATGTTCTCAGAAAGTGTGAGGTAATTGATTTTGGGATCCCACTTAGGTGCAGGGGTCCCATAGCCAAGTCTTCTCTTATTGCTACTATGATGTTCATGTATCCATGAAAGTGCATCGGAGGACCTATTTCATTTACGGGTTCTGTCTAGCTCGTGCTTAACCTTGTTTAGATCCTTCTTAAGGACTCTTATCTGCTCATCTCTTTTGTACAACTCATCTTTCATTTTTCCTACATTTTCTTCTAAAGTGAGTTGTGTGTGATCAACTTTCTTTTTACCAGTTCCTAATTTCAATTTTAGATTTTCAGATCTAAGCTCTAGGACAGTGGTGTCAAGTTTATGAACCTGGTTCTTTAACTCAACATTTTTACTATCACTTTAACTAGCCCTAAGTTCCAGATTTTTGCACTTAGCTTTCAAAATCACACACTCCTTAGACAGCTGTTCGTTTTCATTGTTTAGATCCTCAGATTCATCAATGAAATCCAAGAGTAGCTCAGACAAACTTTCTTTAGACAAAAATTTAATCTTGCCTTTGAGATGAATTATACTTACCTTAGATTCCTCATAGGATTCTCCAATTGCCATAAGTGCTTGTTCATCTCCATCTTCATCCTCTGAGTCCTCATATGATCTTTCTCCCCAGGCAGCAACCATAGCCTTTGTTGATCCTTTGTTCTTCTTGGGTCGAACCTATTCCTTCTTCCTGTTCCTTCGTTCAGCTCTTTCCTTCTTCCATTCAATTTCCCATTGAGGGCAGTTTTTGATGTGGTGATCCGTCTTCCCACACTTGTAACACTCCTCATTGGTTTATTTTTCAGGAACCCTTGGTTTGCTGTAGCTTCCACTTCTTGAAGGACCCTTTCCTCTTATTAGGTACTTCTTGAAGTCCTTTGTGATCATGGTCATTTCATCCTCCTCTAGATCAGCACCTTCAGTGATTCTGAGTGCCAGGCTCCTTTCCTTCTTAGGTGCATCCACCTTCATGGTTTGCCTTCTAAGCTCATAGGCAGTGAGATTTCCGATTAGCTCATCCAACTTAAGAGTGGCAATGTTCTTTGATTCCTGAATAGCACTGATTTTGCTTTCCCGAGCGACTGGCAGAACCCTTGTCAAAATCTTCTCAACTTTGTCTTCTTCAAGAATAACCCTTCCAAGAGACTTAAGTTCATTTGTCAGTATGGTGAACCTTGTATACATCTCCTGGATGGTTTCCCCTTCCTTCATGGTGAAATTTTCATATTGAGAATATAGCAGTGTTCCTCTGGACCTCTTCACTTGAGGTGTTCCTTCATGAGCCATTTGTAAAGTATCCCAGATTTCCTTATCAGTGGTACAACTTTGAATTCTACTGTACTCGTCTGGACCAAGTCCACACACAAGCCATTTCTTAGCCTTTGCAATCTTTTCCCACTTCCTCAAGTCCTGAACATTGCATTCAGCTCTTGTTTTTGGCATATCTACTCCTTCAGCATTCTTCTTTATGGTAGCCAGGGGACCATCAGTGACAATGTCCCATAGCTGATAGTCTTCTCCGATGATGTGATCTATCATCTTGTTTTTCCACCAAGAGTAGTACTGGCCATTAAAGAGTGGAGGCCTATCCGTGGATTGCCCTTCCTAGTTTCCAGGTGGTGCGCTCATCTTGATGTGTTCCTAAGGTGTTAGCCTCTTCAAGGATAACCTGCTCTGATACCAATTGATGTTTTACACTTCAATACCACACAAGAGGGGGGATGATTTGTGTGGTGACCAATTTTTTGCTTAAACTGATTATGGAAGGACCTGATTCTTCTATGTGTTCCTTCTACATCTGTTACGGAATAATAAAAGTAGAAAGTAAAGAACACAAGTATTTTTACGTGGAAAACACCCGGCTCAAAAGGTGAAAAAAAACCACGACCTACTACTCTGTAGGATTTTCCCAACACTTCACTAAATCACTGAGCCAAAACAACATTTACAAAACTCTCTGTAAACCTAAGGATTACCTCTAATTCCGTTGTAGCATACAACCTCCAACTGTTGCGACAACTTCAAGTTAACTCTAACTTGAATACTCTGAGTACCTATTACAATTGCCTCTAGATAAATCTGAAAGGTACAATATAAAACACCTACTACAATTTGAACTAGAAATAAAGAAAAACACATAAAACTCTTTATGAAGCCGGTTCTTCAATCTGGTTCATGTAGCTTCAGGTTTGCACACTTGAATCACACACGAACTTCTTGCAAAAAGCCTTGCTATTTTTATCTCAATTCACGTTTAACTTCTGCATTTTTGTGCAACACATGTAATGTGAGAACATCCTGCAATTTATAGAGTTAGTAGATGAAGAAATAACTAGAGTTCTGATGCAACTCTTCCTTGGTGGAAGAGTTCTAGTTGATCTCAACTTCTAACTCCTTCCCTATCTTGGATAATGTTCTCTTTGAGTAAGGAGTCCTTTCCCTTATCAATTATGCAACCTTTTCGATCAAGAGATATTAAATACACCAAGTTAAGCTTATCTCCTTCACATGCATCCCACATGCTCGAATCTGCCCGTTTTTGTGCACCTAAGGGATGGACCTGGTTCATGCCTGAGTTTAATTTGTCAATCTTCAAAACTAACTTTCACTTGGGCCAACAATTTTTGACATACCTGATCACCCTCAATGCTGCATCCATATGCGATCTCTTAGGTTTATGCATGAATTGACTGAGAACCTAAACAACATAGGCTATATCCGGCCTTGTCATAGTTAAGTATAGCAACCTGCCCACTAACCTTTGATAAGGTTCAGGATCAGGTAACACATTGTCCTTCACTCCTTCACTTGTGGCATCCTCATAACCCAAGACAACTTCATCAAATTCTGTTGTAGTCAACCTTTGATTGCACTCTAATGGAGTGCATGCTGGCTTAGCTCCCCCTAGCCCAGAATCATCTATCAAGTCAAGTGCATATTTCCTCTGATTTATCAGAATGCCAGCCTTGCTGTGAGCAAATTCTATGCCCAAAAAGAATCTGAGCTCCCCCAAATCTTTCATTTTGAACTTCTTCTGCAGATTTTCCCTAGCAGATTGAATTAGGTTAGGATCATTTCCTGTAACTAGGAGGTCATCTACATAGACTAGAATGATAACCAAAGCTGACCCTCTCCGTTGTGTAAACAAAGAGTAGTCAAAATAACTTTGAACAAATCCCAAATCTCTAAGGGCTTCTGTCAACTTCAAGTTCCATTGTCTTGAAGCCTGCTTCAAGCCATAGAGTGACTTCTTTAGCCTGCACACCTTGTTCTTGGACTCCCCCTTGATGTTGTACCCCTATGGTAGATGCATGTACACTTCTTCAAATAAGTCACCTTGCAAGAATACATTGTGCACATCCATTTGATAAATGTGCCAATGTTTAGAGGCTGTTACTGCTATGACTGATCTAACAGTGACCGTCTTGGCCACTGGGGAAAATGTTTCCTTGTAGTCTAGGCCTTCCTTTTGACTGAAACCTTTGGCTACAAGTCTAGCTTTGAGTCTCTCCACCTTACCGTCAGCTTGGTACTTCACTTTGTATACCCATTTGCATCCTATAGGAACTTTATGTGCAGGCAGATCAACAACATCCCATGTGTTGTTTTCTTCTAATGCTGTGACTTCTTGTTGCATAGCAGCTACCCATCTTTCATCTTTTGAAGCTTCATGATAATGCTTGGGCTCAACTATAGAGGATTGAGCTGACAAACATCTAACATAAGAAGGAGATAACCTATCATAACTCAGGTAGTCTGACATAGGATATGCACAGGATGTGGACACAAAGTCTTGCAGCCATTTTGGTGGTCCTGCAGTTCTGGGATGTTTTCTGACTGCAATTGGTAGTGCATCATCCACATCTTGCAAACGTAAAGACTCAGTTTGCAATTGTGGTACAACATGAGGAGAAACACTATCAACAACTGCTACAGGAGGAGTACTAAGTGGAGTGTCTGGCTCTTCAGTGACTGCTTCATTCCTTTGTTCAGCATCACTATCATGGTCTGCAGTATAATCATCTGCTAAATCTTCATACAATATCTCTGAAGTATTTGGTACATCAGCTGGCTCAAGTACTGGAAAGAATGGAACAGGTGATAGCTTCATTTGTCTGAAAGGAAATATATGTTCCTTAAAGACAACATCCATGCTAACAATAAACTGTTTAGATTGCAAATCATACAATTTGTAGCCCTTTTTAGTTGGAGAATACCCCATAAACACTGCATGTAAAGCTCTGGCTGAGAACTTATCCTGCCTCCTAACATTCACAGCGTAACATAAGCAGCCAAACACTCTCATATGGTCTAAAGAAGGTTCAGTATTAAACAAATTTTCATATGGAGATTTACCCTTTAAAACTATAGAGGGTAACCTATTTATGATATGTACTGCTGTAAGGACACACTCACCCCAAAATCTTAGAGGGATGGCAGCCTAGAACCTTAAGGCTCTTGCCACTTCTAGAATATATCTATGTCTCCTCTCCACAACACCATTCTATTGTGGAGTGTACACACATGTTGTTTGATGAACAATTCCCTGTGACTCTAAGAAGTGTTTCACATCTGAATTAACAAATTCTAATCCATTGTCTGTTCGTATAGCTCTAACAGAACAATTAAACTGTGTGTGAATCATGGAAATCAGTCTTTTCATCAACCAATAGGTTTCATCTTTGGCATTCATCAGAAACAACCAAGTGGTTCTAGAGAAGTCATCAACAATTGTAAGAAAAAAATTTTTATTGTCATATGTAGGCACCCTGTAAAGCCCCCATACATCTGCATGTAAAAGATCAAATGGACTCTTTGCTCTACTAGTACTGACAGGAAATGGAAACTTAGTTTGCCTGGCTAATGGACAAACAGAACAATCAAAACATACAGTCTCTGAACTTTCTTTTCTGAAATGTTGTTTGAGCTTGCCAATTTTCTTAATAGCTTTCATAGGCAGATGTCCAAGTCTTTGATGTCAGACCTCCAGGTTTATTGAGCTCTGCTTATTCTGTGTTGAAATCTGTATAGTTGTGGTATTTATAGTTGGTGTAGTTGGTTGTTTCTCATGAAGACAACTCCTAAGAATGTATAGCCCATTAGCTTCAATATCAATCCCCAACACCTTGCCAGTGTAGAGGTCCCGAAACACACATAGATCAGGAAAGAATTCAACCAAGCATTGCAACTCCTTAGTAAGCTTTGAAACTGATAGTAGGTTATACTTAAAATGTGGAACATGAAGTACATCACTAATCTTGCAATCCTTGAAAATATTAGCTGATCCTCTGTGATGATTTTAGCTAGATTTCCATTTGGTAAGTGAACTGAGCTACTACTGTCTAATGGAATTGTATTATTCAATAAGTTAATCTTTAAGGTCATATGATTGGAGGCTCCACTGTCTACAATCCAGTCTCCTTGGTTCAAAAAAGTCATTAGACATGTGATATTACCTGACTGAAGATCTGCTGCATTAGTTGTGACCTCTGTAGGCTTGCTATTTAGAAGTTGCAAAATCTGCTGGTACTGTTCTGGAGTGAAAGTTTGTGCAGTAGGAGTCAGAATGCATCCTACAGGTGCAGTCTATTCAACAGCTATGTTAGCTGCTGCTTGTGTGTTGTACTTCTTCCTGAACTTGTTATCATTTGGATACCCCACTATTTTGTAAAGAACTTCCTTAGTATGGCCCTTCATCTTGCAAAAATCACATAAGAGGTTGTAATTCTTCCTCATTTTCTACTGATTTCCAGCCCTATTAGCCATCAATGCTATTATTTCAGCATTATCCATGTTAGCAGAAACACTTGCCATAGTCCTTTGGCTTTCACATTCCATTAGCATAGAATATGCCTTGTTCACTGATGGCACCGGCACCATCATCAAGAGTTGACTGCGAACTTCTTCATAAGACTCGTTAAGTCCCATCACGAATTGTAGAAGCTCTTGACGCTCCATAAACTGAACAAAGTCACGAGAATTTGCAGCATCACAACCAAGATTTGGTGCCAAACTGTCAAACTCTGCCCAAAGTACTCTCAATTTTGAGAAATAAGTGGAAATTGAGATAGTGCCTTGCCTAGCTGTTGCAATTTCTCTATGGATCTAAAAAATCCTAGAACAATCAACTTTGTCAAAACGCTCCTTCAAATAATTCCAAACTTCACTAGCATTCGAGGAATACACCAATCCACTCAACAACTCCGGTGAAACACAGTTCATCAACCAGGATAAAACAATCGCATTACATCGTTCCCAGAGATCAATGAGATTCGTACCATAATTCTCCTTTTTGCATGTCCCGTCGATGAAACCCAGCTTATTTCGACCTAGAATTGCAATTCGCATTGCCCGACTCCACATAGAGTAGTTTTCTAGTCCTCTCAGTTGTAATGAAATCAAAACAACTCCTAAATTATTATTTGAATTCAGGAAGAGTGGATGATTATGACCTAAGTTCAGTGTTATCGAAATTCGCCATTGTTGATCCTTCAAATGAGCTTCATGAAATCTGAATTGAGCATAAAATTAAGACACACTAATGGCCGTGTGGCTCTGATACCATGAAGAAATCAGCTAACCATGGAGATTTTCCATGGATGAGAAGCTGTAAATCTAGGTTAGAGAGAAGAAATGTAGTTCGATATTTAAGAGGAAGAAGAAGAAGAAGATGTCTTGATTCAACTGTTTTCAGTATCTGTACATGCAAATATATAAAATCAACTCTAATCCTTAACTAGAGTTAAAACCAAAGCTAACTTGAGTTACACTAACTCTATTCTAAGGTAAGTTAGTTACAACTAATCTAACTAACTAATGAAGCTTAACCACCATAATCATTACTAATCTCAACATAAAAGTAATTTGTTTTATATCCAAGCTTACAAATTTAATATTTTAAGAAAAACTTGCACTAACGATATAAATTAAACTCATGTCAATATAGATCAACTTGTGTAAATATTAATAACATATTTACCATTAAGCAAATAACAAGATATTTTATTTTTAACTACCAAATCTATATTATATTAAAAAGAGAGTAGTGAAGCATGTGGTTAAGCCAAGTGGCAAGCTTAAAAGAAGCCATTTGGCAATTTTAAGACAGCATTAAAAATTTGAATTATAAATGGAAACATAATTAATGGAAGTAGTTTAATAAATCTTATACTCAATCTAAATAAATCTTAGACAAACCTAATCTATATATCTACATTTATATTTATATTTATATGTATATTTGTAGCTATATCTATATTTGTATCTATATTGATCCACCAATAGATTCTTTTTCTATATTAGCTAGAAATATGGAGGTAAAAAATTAAATAAAAATTATAATAGAAAAAATATAAAAATATATAAGACTTAGATTGAGATAACCTGTAACTATTTATACTTTGGTGTAAGTTAAAATTAAATTAAAAGTTACTTAAGATATTAAAGATTTATTAAGTTTAAAAATTAAATAAATTCAAGCGGCTAAATAAGATCTTACATAAAGTATATGTCACGACCCGGATTTTTTCCACCATCAGGCGTCGTGATGGCGCCTACTAACGGAGCTAGGCCGGCCATACATTAAACATTCGCTATTCAACCTCAACAATATAATATACTAACAACAGTTAAAGAAATGCGGAAGACTTTAAGTTTAACAAAAAGATATAAAAATGCGGAAGTTTGAAACACATCCCTACCCAAAATCTGGTGTCACTAGCTTACGGACTACTATAGAATACTACAACAAGTCTGAATGAAAGAAATACACATGTCTGTTTCGGTACAATGAAAACAAACTGAAATAAGGAAAGAGACTTCGGCCTGCGAATGCCAGCTAGGCTACCTCGAGAGTCCCTGGACTGAAGATAGCTCCCGGATAAGAATCCTACTGCTGCTGTCCAAAAGCTGCTCCTGGATCTGTGCACAAAGAAATGCACAGAGTGTAGCATCAGCACAACCGACCCCATGTGCTGGTAAGTGTCTGGCCTAACCTCGGCGAAGTAGTGACGAGGCTAGACAGGACTACCAAACCAACCTGTACAATTTTTATATACAAATATGCAATAAAAGGAAAGAAAATACCGAAACTAAACAGTTAAAAGGGAGGGAAACATGCTATGGGGAGAGTACAAATTGGATATAAAGTTCATCAGCGTAATTAAGAAACATGGCACAACAATAATTATCAAAGAATAAGAAATTCAATAGTTGCACGGCATCACCCTTCGTGCTTTTACTCTCAATCTCACCCAAAGCAATCAAATAAAATGCACGGCATCACCCTTCGTGCTTTCCCTCACATAGCTCTCATCTCATGGCACGGAATGACCCTTCATGCAAATATAATCAATTCAGAGCACGGAATGTACCTTCGTGCATAAATAGTCAAAACATAGCACGGAATGACCCTTCGTGCAAATATAATCAAGAATAGCACGGAATGACCCTTCGTGCAATTTCACTCTTCCTCACCCAAATAACAGTCACAACCAAACGGGCAAGAGGAATAAACAAGTAATATGAACTATCCCGGCAAGGGAATAACACAAATAACAACCAAGTCCCGGCAAGGGAACAATAACAATATCTTTCACAACCCGGCAAGGGCAATACTCACTGTAATCAAACCATCCCGGCAAGGGATTAATCACAACTCTTTTCAATACGTTCATCTCTTACTCAATGGTATTTATCACTCGAGCCAATGCTCCAAAATATTAATATTTCACAACTTATCCTCAAACTCTTCACATTTGCAGAAAAACATGTTGTAGCTTAGAAGAGTTCCAAATCATCTCAAAAACAAGTACAAACAAAGACCCACGGTCATACTAGACTCTGATGTATAGACACTCGTCACCACGCCTATACACCGTACTCGATCAATTAGCAAATAGCATTCATGATACTCTAATCCTATTCCCTCAAGCCAAAGTTAGATCAAACACTTAC
>NC_031996.1:32506652-32512932 GCF_001879085.1 Nicotiana attenuata | reverse complement strand
CCCGAGTAATCACAGTAATCTACTATTGCACTCTCCCGAGATACACTAGCTTGCTTTATTTAGCACAATTCAATCTAGATTGCACCCAAGACTTCGTTATTCCTAATCCCGCCTTTAAACCCGCAATTATAGATTCCTCTAATAATCTAGGAGTGGTGTTGTTCAACAATACCCTAAATATGCATTCTTTTTCAGTTATGCACACTAAATAGGCACAGCTAATTGAGGATCCTGTCAATTAACTACAACGAACACGAAGTTGAACAAATAAAGATTAAACTAGCAATTTGTATTCACATAAACAAGAAGTTCATCACCCAAATGGTTCCATCAAAGCCTTAGACAAGGAATTTAGCTACTCATAGATATGGGAGAATAAACTACGCTTGAATTCATCATAAAAATCAAAAGAAGGAAGAAAGATGTTTAGAGTACTTGCTCTCAATTGTTTCCTTGCTAAGAAACCTAAAAAATCAATACATGCCTCTCTTGGGCGAAGTCTAGTGTTTAAATAGGGTTTAGGTCTAAAAATCCCGTGTTTTACACTTAAGTCCCTGAAGTTTACTGTGCCCACCGCGTTTCTACCGTGGTCGCGGTAGAACCGCGGCCAAACGCCCTCACGGAATCTTCAACTTTTAGAAATTGCCTTCCACCGCGGTTTCATCGCGGTCGCGGTAGAACCGCGGTGGAACTTGTACCCGGAAATTTTGGCCTGTTTTGAATGGGATACTTGGGAAATTCAACAATTGGCCTTTTTTCATCAATAGTTGACTCCAAAACCGCTCCTTAGCCTTCCTTACACCTATATCACCTGCAAATCATGAAAAGCACTAATAATAGCATTTTGTTGTCATTTTTCCACATTAAAAGTTCACAAGAAGGTGATTATTTGGTGCGTGATTATAGTCAAATTCACCTATTATCAACACCCCACACTTAAACCTTTGCTCGTCCTCGAGCAAGCTAAACCACACTTCTATATCTAACTGTGCAATGTATTGCCCCAATTTATGTCACACCTGATATTATCAAAGACCGACCTAAGCAGTGCACAATCATAACTCAAATGCAGACTCTCATGCCATGACACACTTGTGCTCACTCTAATTACTCTAACTGAAATGAAGATTCACTTTTTCTTCCTGAGTCACATGCCCTCACATAAACACGATTTGAGAGTAGTTCCACACACAATAAAATTCAACAACGAGGAACCATATATAAACAGAATTTACTCACTCCGAGCAAAGAGCATTCACATGCCACACAGATACACCATACGCTTGCCCCTAGTGTAATACTCCACTAATCGAGCCATTCAGTCAAAGATCAAGAGGTCTTTATTCGGTTGTAATGTAGGCTAAGGGACGGGTAGGATATAATTTGGATATAGTGACTAACCTCCCTAAGCACTTTTAATACATACTTCCTTTTATTTTGCTTTCATGATCAACCCACTTGTTTCTCCACATTTTATTTCACTTGCGTCACCCCACTTCTCGTTAGGTACAACTGGCTCCTTTTCTTTTTCTCTTTTCTCTTTTTTTTTCTTTTTTTTTTTCAGATTTATTATAACTGCCAGTTCACCAATCAGACCTTCATTCTTGATTTTTTTTCCCCTTTTTTTTTTCTTTCTTTCTCCCCACCCCACACTTTGACTTTTGTATATACTTTAGTGCTTCAAGTGCTTCTAGGAGGGAAAAGTTCAATTAGCGTATTTAAACACCACATTTTAGATCATTATAGGGTTATCAAAGAAAAGGCTTCAGACTCAAAGGGGTTAACTATGGTAATATGCACAGGTGGATTTCCGAGTATAAAGGGTTACACAAAGAAATGCCTCAATCATCTCTAAAACCGAACAACTTCTATTTCGCTTTGCACACACACAGGGCANTATAGGGTTATCAAAGAACAGGCTTCAGGCTCAAAGGGGTTAACTATGATAATATGCACAGGTGGATTCTCAAGTATAAAGGGTTGCACAAAGAAATGCCTCAATCATCTCTAAAACCAAACGACTTCTATTTCGCTTTGCAAACACACAGGGCAAGTTCTAGGTATCATATGTAGGCATAGGATGCAAGTAACAACTCACACACACTTAGCATGTAACTCATTCCGAATCAGTTCATCCATACAATCATACGAGTGTTCAAGCCAGACAAGATGTGCAAAATTAAGGCATAGATTATGAGTCCACAAACAAGCTTAGACCTTACACCCTTAGTTCGTTTTCTTTGCAAGTGTGCACATTTGGGGTTACATTCTGACCTTCACCCATCTAATCCTAAAACTATAAAAGAAAAATCTACCTAACCCGGTTCAAGAAAAACCCTTGGAAAAGAACCGTGGTCAAAAGAAAAATCAAGGGGGAGGTACTACACTACCTAAAAGAAGAAAATAAAATTAAAAAAAAATTCTACATGGACTACTTCCCTCAAGAGTACTGTCCACATAGTCCGTCATCAGGAAGAGTCCTCTATATATATCTGACTTTGACCCTCAAGAGACCCGTCAACAAGTGTCCGTCGTTGGGCCAAGTCAGCTAATCCTAATATAACACACTCACATATGTACACCACATCTAATGCTACAACACAACAACAACTATATACATGTCAATACACAGTTAGAGCAAGTCTCCCACCCCACACTTAAATTCATGGCATGTCCCCATGTCATATCAATAAAGTAAAGAGCAGAAGGGTGAGAAGACTTCCCTGAGACTCAATCCGAGTCGGAGACGGTGCTGGGGTCTACATGGCAGGCCCTCCCCAATGCGCGTAGCCAAGCCATAAACCGGCTCTCAGATCTAGCCTGCCTCTGTGACATGGCGTCCATCCGTTTGTGTAGACCATCCACCGAGGTGCGGAGATCCGCGACCTCTTCCTCCAAGGAGCGCAGCATAGGCCGGGAGGACTGTGAGCGTGATAGGTCTGCTCCAGAATGGGGGCGCCGAGAGGGCCCGGCACTGTCAACAGACCTCCTGGACGGTGCAACAGGGACCGGATCATCCTCCTCATCATCAATCTCAATTGTAGTGCGGGTGCCCCTGCCCACTCTGATGCTAGAAGCTTTGAAAGCTGCTTTGGGAGGCAAATCGCCATCAGCAGGGTTGGTAGGGGTGTTTCTCGTCAAGCACAATGTGGTCACCAAGGAAGGGAAATAGAATCCCTTTGTCAGCAGCGGGGCCCGTAAGACCATTTCATCTCCAATTACCCGTGCCGCATCAAAATCCTTCCCTGTCACAAAGCACCAAGTCAACAGTGCTCTATTGAAGTTCACGTCCGTGGTATTGCTAGAAGGCAGGAACCTGCTACAGATAACAGTCAACCAACACTTGGCCAGGTGAGTGAAGGAGTTAGAGTTGAGGGTTATTTGGTCACGTATCCATATGGGCTGCCCCCCTGTGCAAAGTACATCCGTCATGACCTCTCATGTCACCCCGGGCCTGTCATGGTAATAGTCGATGTCACTGGTGAACGGAGGCAGCCGCAACACCCGGCGAATTGTTTGAATTAGAGCACTGACCACCATACCCCGATTAATCACCTCCCTACCCAAATTCAAAGGGCAGTTGGCATAAAATTCACGAACCAGCATCTTGTTAACTGGTGCAGGGTCAGCAAATAGGAACTCCATTTCCCGCCTCCGTATCTCCTCATACATATCCACTTTTTCGGCTCGGAAGGCTGCCCGATCAATCGGGATTTCATGGATAAAAGTTTTGGTAGCCTTGGCGTTGAAGTCGTCCTCTGCCAGTTCTGATTGGAATCTGGACTCATCATACGCAGGTCGTTGGGATGTGCCTCCAGAGCGCCTGTGCCTTTTGGGAGCCATTGGACCTGCAAATAATCAAACAAGCCATCAACATATGCCCTAGCTAGTGCCAATAAGATGGTTACTCGGACTTCACCACCCAATGACACCAAATATATCCCCTTACTTCACTCATAACAACCCCCAAAATAGGTCCATAATTTGCTTACCACTTCCGGCATAATACACCCCACACTTATTCCTTTCAATGTTACCCATGACATACAACACCACCATACTACAAATACCACTCTACAACAAATACCACCATACAACAAATACCACTCTACAACAAATACCACCATACAACAAATACCACCATACAACAATCAACTACACAACAAGAACCATCAACTACAACATCCCAAAAATATACAACTTAGTGCCACAATTTTCGGCCAACACATGACCCAATCCATACTACACCACAAAAATCTAGTTTTAGGCCTCCAAACCACCAAAACAACTTCACAATTATTTAACAATGGAGACCCAATTAATTTGGCACCAAACAACCTCATAAACATCAACTACAACAATGGCAAACATAAAAGAAAGCAAAAAATTAAAAAAAAAATTCAAATTACTACACTAATTCTAACTAGGGTTTAAGTAAAACTACTAATTTAACAAATTACACTACTTAGAAGAGAAAGAAATAGAGAGAGAGAAGAATAACTTACTTGAGTTGAAGAGGGAAAGGAGTGGAGGTATGGTAATGGAGGTTTTTGGAAGAAGGGTTGGTGGGGGTGTTGAAGAAGAAGAAGAAAGGAGAGTTTGTGAATAGAGAGAGAAAGAAAGAAGGGGATGAGGGGAAGGGTCGGAAATAATAGAGGGGAAATAGGAAGGGGGGGGGTTTGTGTAAAAGAAAAAAAAAATAAAAGAAAACGTACTTACCTGGCCGCTTCTGCATCTGCCGCGGTTCTGCCGCGGTCGCGGTAGAACCGCGAGCAATGAGATTCCGCGAGGCCTTTTGACCGCGGTTTCACCGCGGTCGCGGTGGAACCGCGGTCGAGGCCCCTCTCTGATTCTAACGCCCATTTTTTTTTTGAATAGATTACAAAGGTTACAATTACAACAATGTCATGGGTTGCCTCCCACGTAGCGCCTGATTTAACGTCGCGGCACGACTCATGTGAGCGAAATTAAGGTTCGCTCGACCCCTGGGGTTCATTCAAATGCAGCTCTGTCATCTTCTTAGGCTCATTCATGCCCATATACAATTTCAACCGCTGGCCATTGACTCTAAATGTACGAGAGTCATCTTCAGTAGCAACTTCTACAGCTCCGGATGGAAACACCTCAACCACGCGAAATGGTCCAGACCACCTTGACTTTAGCTTACCCAGGAATAACCGCAGTCTTGAGTTATAAAGCAGTACCCTGTCCCCAGGTTTGAAATTTCGTTCAATGATGTTCTGATCGTGAAGCCTCTTCATTCTCTCTTTATATAGCCTTGTGCTCTCAAAAGCAAGATACCGGAACTCCTCTAGATCATGTAATTCCGTGACTCTCGACGTGCCCGCAGCTTCCAAGTCTAAATTCAGCTGTTTCAGTGCCCACCACGCTTTATGTTCAAGTTCTACAGGTAGGTGGCAGGCCTTCCCAAACACCAACTTATATGGTGACATACCAATTGGTGTCTTGAAAGCTGTCCTGTAGGCCCATAGTGCATCATCTAGCTTCCTTGACCAGTCAGTTCTTGTAGCATTTACAGTTTTTGTCAATACGCTCTTGATCTCTCTGTTGGACACCTCAACCTGTCCACTGGTCTGTGGGTGGTACGGAGTAGCCACCTTGTGGCGCACATCATATTTCGCCAACAACTTCTCGAAGGCCCGGTTGCAGAAATGAGTGCCTCCATCGCTAATAATTGCATGCGGTGTCCCAAAGCGGGTGAATATGTTCTTCTTTAGAAACCCGACTACCACCTTAGCATCATTGGTGGGTAATGCGGCAGCTTCCACCCACTTGGACACGTAATCTACAGCAACCAGAATGTATTTATTGCCATAGGAGCTGACGAAGGGACCCATGAAATCTATCCCCCAAACATCAAACACTTCCACTTCTTGAACTGGGTTCATGGGCATCTCGTGACACCAGGAAATGTTCCCGGTGCATTGACATTCATTACAGCTCTTGACCCATAAGTGAGCATCCTTGAACACCGTTGGCCAGAAAAATCCGGCCTCTAGCACCTTAGCTGCCGTCCTGATTCCTCCAAAGTGACCTCCATACGCCGAAGCGTGACAAGCCTGCAAGACAGAAGATTGTTCGATCTCTGGGACGCATCTCCGGATCATGTTATCAAGGCATATTCTAAACAAGTAGGGCTCATCCCAGTAATACCATTGGCTTTCGCGAAAGAATCTCTTCCTCTGGACCGATGACAGGTCGTGAGGAACAATACCACTGCCAGGTAATTAGCATAGTTTGCATACCAAGGCGCTTCCTG
>NC_031996.1:32504236-32505338 GCF_001879085.1 Nicotiana attenuata | reverse complement strand
GATGTAGAAATTTCTGAGTTTCGAGAGTGGGCCCGGGGATCGAGTTTTGCTAATTTCGAGATTTTTGATATTTTTCTATTGCTTTCGCTTGGGCCTTGTTCCCTTAGCATATTGTGACGTATTCGTTCTGATTTTGGATAGATTCGACGCGCGTGGAGGCCGATTTGAGGGGCAAAGGCGTCGCGAGCTTGAGATTTCGCTGGTTCGAGGTAAGTAATGATTGTAAATACTGTCCTGAGGGTTTGAAACCCTGGATTACACATCGTTGTGTTACTTTGAGGTGACTTACACGCTAGATGACGAGTGTGGGGCAGAGCACCGCTGGGGATTGTGACCTAGTCCTTCCCGAACGAGTACTCTAATGCGTATTTGATAGTTAATTGTTCGATGTTATTATATTTTGGGTTGTATGCCATGTTTGGGGCCTTGTGCCGACTTGTTGAGACCCTTAGGGGCATTTTTACTACCTATCCTCACTCTAATTGTTTGAAAGCATGTCCTCAGGAGGTCTTTTCTTCCCAATCACTTGGGATTTCTCTTTCTCAGCTACTGTTTCAACTACTGGCTCAGCTACTGTCTCAGTCTCTTGCTGCATATTCTTTTCTTCAGCTGCGGGCTGGACTGTTACCTCTGTCAATCCCGTAGACTCATCCAGCTCAATGGGCACTGGAATGAGTGTCTCAGCTTGTATGTTTTCTCGAGCTCTCTCTTGCTCAACATCTAGATCCCTGCCATTCCGGAGACTCACCGCCATTAGCTGCTTTGGGCCCTGATCTTTTGGATTGATTTGGGGTATCTGCAGGTAATGTCCCTTGAGGACGATTGTTTAGTGACATTGAAATCTGGCCCACTTGTACCTCAATATTTTTGATATCCGCATCATGTGCATCCACCCTTTCATTTATCTTAGCGTTGGACCCAATAACCTGCTGCATCATTGCTTCAAGTCTTGCAAACCCGTCTTCCTGTCTTCCACCCTGCTGTTGCTGAGGTGGGTGGTACCCTTGCTGCTGATTGTTGTACCCCTGTGGTCTAGGATACGGTGCCATGTTGTTGGGGAGTCTCATGCCTCCCATGTTTCCAGCGTTATACTGTGGCTGAG
>NC_031996.1:32465667-32503668 GCF_001879085.1 Nicotiana attenuata | reverse complement strand
TTTCTGTTTCAAGCTCACAATCTCATCAATTTGTTGAGCGGTCTTGTTGGGCGGATTGAACTTGTTGTGAAATTGCTTGACCAACTCATCCCAAGTTGCTATAGAGTTTATGGGAAGCGAGTTTAGCCAAACCTGAGCAGCTCCTGTCACCGAGAATGGGAACAATAATAGCCTGATTGCTTCCGGAGTCACGTTCGGTTGCCTTTGGGTTTTGCATATAGACAGGAAGTTCTTTAAGTGCTGCTGAGGATCTTCTGTTTGTGTCCCAGAAAAGAGTCCCTTGTTCTGCAACAAGTGTAGCATGTTATTTGTGATCTGGAACGATTCAGCTTGTATTGCGGGCACTATAATGGCAGTGGCCAAATTGTCAGCTGTGGGTTGTGCCCAGTCATATAGTGCACCCTCAGGCACAGGAGGTGCCAATTGCTCATTCCTGACGTTTCCGTTGGGGTCGTTTATGTCGCCCATGTCAATTTCGAGTTGGTGTGTTTGTTGGGATTGTTGAAGTCTTTTGTTTGCACGATTCAATGCCCGGAATGTCTTCTCGGGGTCTGAGAGTCCTTCAAGTAGTTCTCCAGTCCTCGTAGAATTTCTAGGCATGCACCTGTGTACCCAGATCAACAACCGTCAAATTTTCAATGAAAAAGTTGGTAGAGAGAAAACTGACTACAATAAGAATCTTTGTATTTCTGTCAATGGCAATTGATAATTCCGTTAACTCCCCGGCAACGGCGCCAAAATTTGATCACGCCCAACTATGCCTTATAAAAGGGACTCTGCGGACGTTGCAAATATAACCCGAGTATTACGCCCAGGGTCGAATCCACAGAGAGTTAACCTATCAACCACTATCTTCAGACCCACTAATTCTTCAGAACCAGCTTCCCAAATATTCAAATTCTCAGTTGAGTGTTCTTTAACAACTAGCTTGCAATTAACTAAATGGCTGTAACTAAATTAATAAGGTTGTAAACAATTATGGGACAAAGCTAAGGCAATGAATTCCCCTATTGATGGAATCCCTTCTGTTTATGCTCGTACAAATTTACCCACACATCTTTATCAATCATGAACGCTAATCTTACCGCAAATCTCTCCCGAGTAATCACAGTAATCTACTATTGCACTCTCCCGAGATACACTAGCTTGCTTTATTTAGCACACTTCAATTTAGATTGCACCCAAGGCTTCGTTATTCCTAATCCCGCCTTTAAACCCGCAATTATAGATTCCTCTAATAATCTAGGAGTGGTGTTGTTCAACAATACCCTAAATATGCACTCTTTTCCAAGTTATGCACACTAAATAGGCACAGCTAATTGAGGATCCTGTCAATTAACTACAACGAACACGAAGTTGAACAAATAAAGATTAAACTAGCAATTTGTATTCACATAAACAAGAAGTTCATCACCCAATAGGTTCCATCAACGCCTTAGACAAGGAATTTAGCTACTCATGGCTATGGGAAAATAAACTAAGATTGAATTCATCATAAAAATCAAAAGAAAAGAAGAAAGATGTTTGGAGTATTCTCTCACAATGGTTTTCCTTGCTAAGAAACCTTAAAAATCAATACATGCCTCTCTTGGGCGAAGTCTAGTGTTTTAAATAGGTTTTAGGTCTAAAAATCCTGTAATTGACACTTTGGTCCCCGAAGTTTCAGCGCCTGCCGCGGTTCTGCCGCGGTCGCGGTAGAACCGCGGCCAAACACCCTCGCGGATTCTCAATCTTCTGCAGCTGCTTCCCATCGCGGTCGCGGTGGAACCGCGGTGGATCCAGTATTCTGAATCTTCGGCCTGTTTTGCATGGGTCACTTGGGAAATTTCACAGTTGGCCTCTTTTTCATCACTTTTAACTCCAAAACTGCTCCTTAGCCTTCCTTATACATATATCACCTACAAATCATGAAAAGCACTAATAAGAGCATTTTGTCATCACTTTTAGCATTAAAACTACACAAGAAGGTGATTATTTAAGGTGTGATTATAGTCAAATTCACCTATTATCAATATGTTTTTAGTAGACTAGTCTTAGTGTACGCGCATTGCGCGTATCCCTTATATTATTAAGAATAAACTTTTAAAAATAACATAAATAATATTTTTGAATGCAAAATTCAAACTACTCTATGAAGCAAAATTCAACAACTAATACAAAAACATTTTGCTCGATAAAATAGAACTTGGAAACCTTTAGTTTTGTGACGGCTACTCGAATAACGCAAAGTTTTGATGATAAAAATATAGAATTAGGTGAATTTAAAATTCAACCACTAATATAAAAAATGTTTTCTCAATAAATTAGAACTTGAAAATTCTTAGTTTTATATATAGCTGATATATACTCGAATAATGCACAATTTTGATGATAAAAATATAAAATCATTACTTCTTTTATAGAAGTAGTCGCATATTAATTCTAATAAAAAATTATTTATATAAATTTTAATTGTATATAGTTCAAATAGACAAACAAAACCTTATTTTTTTTGGTGGAAAAAATTTTTTATTCCTCTCCCAACCAGTACATCAATAAGAATACAAGGAGAGCTCTTTAGAGTAGCTATCTATACACTTTTATCTATTTAGTGAAACTGTACAATCCATCCTAGCTATCGGTATATTCCTTCTATCCAGTCCCTGTCTTTCCCTTTTATTTTCTTGTTTAATATCTCTATCATTCTAATCTTGCATTCATCCTTGATTTGATTACACACTGTTTGTGGTCTTGTCACTGAATTCTTCCATACATCTTCATTCCTACCTTTCCATACATAGTAGTTGGTTGCTGCTATGAGTGCATATGCAAACTCTCTGCTTATTTTCCCCACCATCTTTCTTGCCACTCTTCTCCATAATAGTTGTCCCTCCATGTTTGTAACTCTGATTTGTAGCCATTCCAATATTATGCCAAGACATCTACTTGAGAATTGGCATTCATAGAACAGGTGTTCTATAGTTTCCTGTTTATCACCACATAGTACACATAGGCCATATGTACTCATCCCCCTGCTCTCCAGCCTATCTTTTGTGAGCAGCTTCTTCTGCATAGTCAACCAGCAGATGAAGCTGTGTTTTGGCATATTCTGTTTACTCCATACCCATGGTCTCCATTGACATTTGTCTTGAGACCCTTTCAGCCATTCATATCCCTATTGTATTGTATATTTTCCTGTTCTGGATTGCCACCTCTTGTTTACATACCCTGCTGCCAATTTGTCTCTAACGTTGCATATTTTCTTCCAATACCAGCTACTGTCATTTGCTGGTTTATACTACCACCAGTCTGCATCTTTGAGATAGATATGGTTTATCCACTTGACCCATAATGAGTCAGTTTTTTGAGTGATATCCCATACATATTTCCCTATTGCAGCCTCATTCTATGTTACACAATCCTTTATGCCAAGTCCTCCTTCTTGCTTTGGTCTACACACCAGGTCCCATGCTACTAGGGGGACTCTATTTGTTTCTACTTTGCCATCCCACAAATAATTCCTGCACATTGCTGTAATACTCTTTAGTACTGCTTTGGGTAGTATGAAGATTGAAGCCCAGTATGTATGAATGTGCATCAAGACTGCATTTATCATTTGCACTCGACCTGCATAGGATAGATTCCTGGTACCCCAGCTGTTTATTCTGGCAGCCATCTTGTCTACTAGCACCTGACAATCCATTTTTGAAATCTTCTTTGATGAGATTGGGACACCTAGGTATTTGAATTGTAGTCTGCCCCTGCTATAACCTGTTATTTCACTTAAGTCCTCCACTTCTTTAGATGTCATGTTCACTTCAAATATGTTTGACTTCCTTGCATTGTAGTTAGCCCAGAAGAGTTGGAGAATGTTTGTAGTCCCCTTAGTAATAGCATCACTGATTGGATCTCTCCTTTGCAAAAGAGAAGAATATCATCCGCAAAGCATAGATGATTCAGCTGCAGGCTTCTACACTTGGTGTGAAATTTAAATCCCTCCATCTGTGTTACATGCTTCATTATCCTTGAAAAGTACTCCATACAAATAACAAAGATCATAGGAGATATTGGATCTCCTTGTCTTAGTCCCCTCTTCCCTTTTATATTTCCATATTGTCCTCCATTGATTGCTACTGTATATTGTGGTGTTGATATACATTCCATGATCCATCTAATGAACTTCATAGGGAAGTTTAGTGCATGTAGCATTTCTTCCACAAACTCCCACTCTATTGAATCATAAGCCTTCTTGAGATCTATTTTAATCAAGCAGCTTTTTGTTGTTGCCTTCCTCTTGTACAGTCTAACCAAGTCTTGACATATTAAAATGTTCTGCATGATTGTTCTCCCTTCTACAAAAGCACTTTGGTTTGCTGAAATTATGTGTGGTAGGATAATCTTCAGTCTGTAGCATAGCATTTTGGATATGACCTTGTAAACTGTGTTACAACATGCAATAGGCCTGAAATCTCCTACTGTCTCTGCATGATTGCTTTTAGGTATTACTGTGATGACTGTTCTGTTCATAGTTTTCAGCATTTTCCCTGATTCAAAAAATTCCAATGCTGCCTCCTTCAGTGCTTTGCCTGTTATTTCCCAGCTGTCTTTAAAGAATTTGCTCCCATACCCATCTGGTCCACGAGCTTTCTCACCATCTATTTGCCACAAAGCTTGTTTGACTTCTTTTTCTGTGAACTTTTCTGTCAGAAATAGTCTTTGCTCTTCTGTTACTGTCTTGCCTTCCCTTACCAGTGGACTGTACACATGTTCTCTTCTATCTGTAATAGTTCCTAGTAAATTTGAGTAGAATTCCACAAAGACACCTGCAATCTCTTCCACATTTGTCACCCTGTTGCCCTTTGAATCCTTGATTGATAGGATCCTGTTTGCATTCCTTCTTGCCTTCATGTAACTGTGGAAGTACTTATTATTTTTATCACTTTGTTTCAGCCATTGAACTTTACTTTTCTGCCTCAGGAATTGGTCACTTGCTTCCTTAAGTCTCCTGTAGTTGCTGGCCAGTTGCTGCTCTCTTTCAATAAGACCTTGATTTCTAGGATTCTTTTGTATGTGTTGCTGGCATTCCTCTAACTCCTTCTTAGCTTGTTCTGCTTTCCCTTCTATGTTACTGAATTTAGTTCTGTTCAATTGCTTTAATGTTCCCTTTAATCTGTTCAGCTTCCCCACTATTTGGTACATTTTTGTTCCCTTAATTTCCTTGCTCCAGCTTGCAGCCACTTTTTTCTTTGAAATCTGGATCCATACTCCACATGTTGAAGTATTTGAAATGCATGTTCCCCCTGCTTCCTGTTGTCCCAACTAATGATAGCTGGGCTATGATCATACAGCCCCTCAGTCATATAGTGAACAGTTGATGAAGGTAATACTGTTGTCCATTCAAGGTTAACCAGCACTCTATCTATTCTACTCATTACTCTATCTTCACCACTTTGTTTATTGCTCCAAGTGTAGAATGCTCCAGTAGATTTGAGTTCTTGAAGGCAGCATGTATCAACACACTGTCTAAACTCCTTTATTTCTGCCACTATTACTTTGCTGCCTATTCTTTCATCAGTGTTTAGCACATTATTGAAGTCCCCCATCACTGCCCATGGGCCCTTATTGCATTTGTAGATTTCTTCTATATCCTTCCATAGATTTCTCCTTAGAACTATATCATTGTATGCATATATCATGGTGATATTCAGCTTCTCACTTGTTCCTCTATGTATGATTGTACTATGAATTAACTGATCAGTAGTTTTTTGTATGTCTACCTCAAAGATGCTTGGTTTCCACAGTAACCAAATCCTTCCCTTTGGATGCTGGGCTAGATTTGTTGTAAAAGACCACCCCTCACAAAGATTAAGAGAAGCTCTATGAGCTTTATTTCTCTTAATCTTTGTTTCCAGGAGACCAAACAGACTAGCTCTACTGTTGTGCATAAACAGATGTACTTCTTTCTGTTTATCTAGCCTGTTTAGTCCCCTTACAATCCAGAATCCTAGCTAGCTTATCCATTGGGCAGGGGCTTTGCCCCACCCCTCCCATGTCTTGGCCCTTTCACCACTGGCTCTCCTTTAGGGTTAGAAGAACTAGCTTTGTGCTGTCTCATTTCCTCTTTGTCTCCACCTTTGTTGAGCACCTCAAATGTATTTCTTGTTGCTATTGCCACTGAGTTGTTCTGTTGTTTCTCTACCATTTTCTCTGTTTCTTTGTTGTCATCTCTTTTGTTCTCCTTATTCTGCACTTCTACTGTTTTCTCAGTTACTTGCTCTCTATTTCTGCCTTCTTCATTTATCTTCTCCTTGTTCTGTATAGGCCCTGCTGGGGTTTTCTCCTCCTGTTCTAGCTGCTTCCTTCTAGTTTCTGCTTCTTCTTTGTGTAGTTTCCTGCAATCTTGTGACTCATGCCCAAAGTTTTTACAATTTGGGCATAGTGTTGGCTTCCATTCATAGTACACTTCTTGCTTTACTATTCTTCCCACTTCATTCTCAAAAATAACATGCGTAGGATATTGCTGATTTATTGATATCTCCACGAGAACTCTTGCAAAAGCTAATCTCTCCTTGTTTGTAGTAGCTCTATCTGCTTTTAGTGGTTTCCCAATCAATCCAGCTATCTTTGTTAAGGCATTCTTCCCCAATACTTGATATCTAAGCCTTTCAGTCTTATCCACAATGGTATTTTATCAACATTTTCCTTGCTTACATACACATCTGGTTCCCAGGGCTTCACTACAACAGGCTTTTTATCAAACATCTGAACTCCGTTTTCAATGACCTGAGTTCTACTTTCAACAGTGTGGAATCTAATCAGAAATACTCCTCTGATTATTTGTGCAACTTTGTCTATCCCTAATCCTCCCCATATTCTCCTGAAATAACCGTCAATTACAGTCAATGGTGGATTAGATCCCAATACGTAACAGATCACTGCAGTTTTCCAGTACACGAGTTCATCCTTAATATCATCCATTGTAATTTTGACATTTTTCCCTGCTATAATCTCACTATTTAGGTCTAGTCCTTCATTACTTGGTGCTATGCCCACAATTTTTACTCCATGAATTAGTTATCGTGTTCAATT
The DNA here is from genome assembly GCF_001879085.1 of Nicotiana attenuata. Lineage (NCBI taxonomy): Eukaryota > Viridiplantae > Streptophyta > Magnoliopsida > Solanales > Solanaceae > Nicotiana > Nicotiana attenuata. The sequence continues at coordinate 32,496,600 of NC_031996.1, read as the reverse complement.
GTACCTTATTTGTTGTATTTATCTCTGTATTTTCTGCTTCTACTCTGTCCGCCCAGGATCCTCCTGAATTAATCACCGGTGTTGTTGTCAGATTCACTGGCGTCTTCATCACGTCAGTTGTGTGTTCTGCATGTGCAATTGGTACCGTCGATGATCCTTGACTGAGGTTTAATGGCACAATTTCTTGGATTGCATTGATGTTTTTCGTCTTCTTTGCATCTGCTGTCTGTGGAATTCCAGTTCTTCTCGATTGATTGTTAGAGTTTTCCACCATGTGCTGTTGCCCTCCCCCTCCAGTCTTCGTTCTTCTCGTCATTTCAGTGTTACCTGAGAGAAGAGTTCATTCTAGAGAGAGAAAGTTTTTGCCCCTATTTTACGAAAATAGAAAGACTATAAACAAAACATAAATCGAAAAGAAGTTCAAAGTATAGTTCAAATAGACAAACAAAACCTTATTAAAAATATAAAGATTCTTAAATCGAAAAGAAGTTCAAAATGGTAGTTTTTTTACTAAACCTAAAAGGAGTACAAAATGTGAAATTGAACGAAACATCTGTAATGTGAATTATTATGTCAAAATTTTCTTAACTAAAAAAGATCTTTCTAACCTAAAAAGAGAAATTTATTACTCCAAAATATGAATGGAGTTGAACATGAACAAAACTTTCCTAATGTAAAGTGAATGTTGTTGAAATTCTAGAACCGAAAGGAATTAAAAAATGAAAGTTCTAAATATTAAAAAGTATTAAATGAACATTCATAACTAGTGGGAATTAATTAAAATTATAATTTCTAAATAGTAGGAAATTAATTAAATTCATATTTCTAAATATTAGGAAAATTATTAAATAATTATTTCTAAATATTAGGAAAAAAATCGAATGACTATTTTGTTCGGTGTGAACTCTATTTTAAAGGGTAAAAAAGATGAACAATATTTTGTTAAGGGAATTCGTGCTTTTAATATAGTATAATTAATATATNATATATATATATATATATATATATATATATATATATATATATATATATATATATATATATATATATATATAATAACTATTCCTTCCGTCTCATATTATGTGTCATGTTTCTCTTTTACACGCCCCTTAAAAAATTTTAATTAAGAAAGGGATTGGACTATTCTACCCTTATTTATGTCATAAAATATACTCTCTCTTCATTGAATTTTTATTCTATAGTGTGTGTTATCTTCATTTTCAAGAACAATTATTACTAAGGGTAAAAGAAGAAAAAATAATCAATTTTGTCTTGAACTTCTAAAATGACAAATACTCCCTCCGGTCCAAAATAAGTGATTTTTTTGGATGTTTTCACACAGATTAAGAAATCCATCTTTTAGCATTAATTAGCAATAAAATTGACCATATTAACCTTTACTATCTCACATAAATACTCCTATCACATACTCTAACACTATTTACTCCAAGGGCAATGTATGAAAAAAATAATTAATTCATTCTTGAAATCTGAAAAAATCACTTATTTTGGACCATAAAAAAAGGCCAAAAAATCACTTATCTAGGACAGGAGGGAGTAATTTGAGACAACTGGGAGTGTTGAAGTGTTGAACGTCGTTTAAAAAGGCTTCTCCCTGATCTCTCTACTGATTTGCATTTTTATCTCTTTTTTCCTTTTGGTTTTAAAATTATTTTTTAGTTTACGTGATCGATCAGTTACTCAGTGTAATCATGACATTCGCAATCTTAATTAAATAACTAAAGATTAATTGTTAAAAGTGAAATAGGACCATTGATCCTTCAAATTGATTGTGTGTATCAACAGAGATTCCGAGGGATTGCATCACTACCTATCATAATAACTAGATCTACCAAACAAGAAAAGCGTAGCGAAACGTCATCGTAAAAGAATGTAGTGCTTTGACCTCCAAAGTCAAATCATATCACACAAAGTGAAGAAAAACAACATTCTTTTATCAAATGACTCATGCTAATATATACTTGAATGTAGGATAAAGGGCTAGTTGCCATAACTTACATTAACTAACTAAAAATACTGCTACCAGTGTATTACTCATGTATTAGCAAATATATATTGTGTGAGTTGACGAACATGAGATACGTTGGAGTATTTTATTTTAAATATTTCCTAATGTGACATTCAGTGGCGAAGCCAGGAAATTCAATAAGGGTGTTCAAATTGCCAGTGAGCTATGCAAGGAAGTTTAAAGTCTACTTTTTAATCAATAATAAGTAATATTTTACCTTATACGTAGTATAATATTTCGACGAAAAGTATTTAGTTGACTACCCTTAGGCCAACCTAGCGTTGCCCCTGGTGACATTCTTTCCTTTTTGGTTAATCTTAAACAAATAATATATTTTTTAGTAATAGATTAACTTTAAACTTTTCATTTTATCCTTAATGAGATAATTTATAGCTACACAAATGTCTATGACTTATTTTAGATCATAAATTTAATTTAAAAGTCTTCATTTTCTTCTTAAATTCTGTGTCAGTTCAAATACTATCACATAAATTGGGACCGGGGGATCGGAGTAGCTAACAAAGCAAAAGTACTGATGGTATTTGGATGAAAATTATAAACAAAATTAAATACATGCCGAAACCTTAGCTCAAAACTATGTACAACACAAATAACCCAATATTCTCATATGTTTCCGATATTATGAAGACTGCATTACCTCCAGAAAAGGAAGGATATCATACATACATAGTCAAATTCTGCCAGGGCCAGGATACTACATAACTTATAAATCAATTGTTCATGTAATAAGAGCAGAAAACAAAAGAATTATACAATTATTCCACTTAAGTTTTGCAGTTCCAATCACAGGAAATGAATGCATTCTACACATCATCATTTACCATCAGCTCTTTTATCTTTCCTCAGCCAAAACCCTTAAAACACAAATTATATTACTTACTCTTATTAGAAAGTACCTTCATTAATTAACATCTTTTATTTATTTATTTATTTATTTTTTCCTCATATATAGATTAATGAGGTCGGAATTTTTGACTGCAAGATTGGCAAGTAACTTCCATGCAATTAGTACGAGTTGCTCTCTCTTTCAACTTTTCTGCCCTTTCAACTTCCTCTTTAGCTCTCTCCCACATACTCCTCGCACGTGCGAATTCTGACTGAGCCATTTCTATCTCTCGTCTAGTAAGCTCTCTCACACGCTCCGCATAAGCTTTCTCTATTGCAGCCAACCGGATTTGCTCTGCAGCTTGCCATTTCAGTGCCTCAACGTAGCCGGAGTCGAACCGGACGTCGGTGTAGTGATCCTGATGATGATTTACTGGCCTTATTAGGACACCTTGATCTGATGGTGGTGGTTTTATAGGTCTTACGCTAATTGAAAGTTGAAGGTCCAACGATGGAGCTTCTGTTGATTCTGATGATCGGATATTATAGTTTGCTGAAGAATCTAATGGCCAAGAAGAGGAAGCTACGGCATTTGGATGATTAGGTAGAAAGTGCAGCTCCTTCTGTTGCTCCTCCATTGATCTTGTGGAAATGGTATATGGTGCTGTCAAGAAGTAATGTAAGAGTTAGGATACCTATACAAATAGTTACATATATATATACACAAATGTAAATATACACTTTTTTTTTTGAACTATTGAGTTTAAGTTCCATGCACTAATCGTCTGAAAAATATTTAGATACAATATGTTACTTACAAGTTCGGGTAAATCTCTATGATAAGTATTATTCGTATTAATTGGTAAAATGATAAAAATGTTATTACTAATCTGTCATAATAGGTTAAATGATAATTAATACAAAATATATTTATACTATCAAAGTATACAACTTAAATAATCCTCCTAGTAAACTTAAGTTAGGTGGACCCATTCCGTAAATTAAAATCATCGATGAAAATAAGTACTCCTTCTATTATGTTTTGTGCGGAGGTGTTTGACTGGGTGTGGAGTTTAAAAAGGAAAGAGTAATTTTGAAACTAGTGTGGTTTAAAATATGCTATGGACATTTTAGTGGCTATAAAATCTTATCATTAATTAAGAATAAAGTAAAAAGTTTAAAGTAAAATCATATTTAATTGTATAAAAAGTTGTTATTCTTTATAGGATAGAGTAAAAAAGGAAACGTGTCACATAAAATAGAATTGAATGGGTAGTTCTTAAACAAATATGATTCAACTTTACAAAAAATATATAGGAATCTGGGTGAGCCCATTAAGCTTAATCAGATGCTCATGCAAAATTCAACTGATAACCAAAAGATTTTGCTTTCAGAAAACACATATATACTCCTATAGGACCTATACTATCAATTGGTAATAATCCTGGTAAAAGGCTTGCAAAAAGAAGCAAGAAAATGCCCAGAAAGAAAGGTTAAAGAGGATATCTATCATCATCTAAATATATATACTCTGGCTTGACTGCCAACTATGGATGTAGATTTTGCTAGGTCAAATGATGAAATCCAAAGTGTATTCTTTATTTTGAGATATGAAGTAGTTTACCACAACTATCCTATTAATAATATTATTTTATACAAGTTTGAAATGTTTCTAGAAATAATCTAGCCAACTAATTAATCAAATCTAATTAGTTGATATGTTGTTTTATGTTCAAGCCAAACTTCTCTATTACTTTACTATTTTCTTTTATTGCTATTTATATAATATATAAATACTGGTCAAGTATAGTACCTTTAAGTGCATTACACCATTAATATAGTGTCACTAAAATGGGATATAGAGAGTAATGAAACTACAAATTATGATAGAACAAGCATTAAACTATTATAAATGCAGTGGGAATTTTAGGATGTGCGTCATTTGATAACCATATTTTTGCCTAAAAGAAAATGTGGAATTTACCTTTTACACATGAATAGACAGAAAAGTGGTTGGGAAAAGATGGGAGTTGGGGATGGGAAGTAGGGTTATAGCTGCAAAATGACTAAAGTAAAAATAAATTATCTTATATCCATCTAGTAAACAAATTTTTACTAATTAGTGCAGTTTAATCGGTTATAGAAGGATAATATCAAGAACCAAATTCTTTAAATTAGGTTGAGTTTATATGGACTCCTTCACCTTTAAGAGAATATACACGGGTTTAGCCGGGGGCGAAGCTATGTTGGTCCAAGGGTGGTCAACTGAACACCCTTTGTCGAAAAATTATACTACGTATAAGGTTAAATATTACTTGTTATTGATTAAAAATAGGATTTGAACATCCTTGCATAGTCTACTGGCAAAGGGTATTCAAAATTTGAACACCATTATTAAATTTTCTGACTTCGCCACTGGGGTTAACATTCACTTCAAAGAGATTATTTGAAATCCCGGTAACTACAAGTGAACTGAAATATTTTTAATGTAAATGTACAATAGGTACTGTGTGATTAAGATAAGAATAGAAAACTACTCCTTAAAAAACAAACCAAGGCAGAGAAAAAAACTAGTAAAAACAAAGACAAATCAGGGAGAAGCTCCTCTTATTTCAGTTGCACATCATTTCAAGAATTTTAAGTTGCGACGACATAGATTGACAATTAAGAAATGGATCTCCACACGAACTTTACTGCATTAGATTATTGAATCAATTAAAAAATGAATAATCCAAAAATATAAGTCTCATGTTCACTCAGAGGATATATTAATTATTACATTAAGAATAACTAGTGATTGTACCATGTTCACTTTTTCAAGGTTAAGTAGTTACATCATAATTCATACATGCAACCTTTTGATATTAATTCCACTGATATCATCATAATCAGACGTATGAGATTCATAATTACTTCACCAAAAATATTCAAAGGAGAAAAAGGCAATCTAACGTAGGCTAATTGAATTTGTCACGTTACTAAACTATGGGTTAACAAAAAACAAAAATTTTCTGATTAAACTAGTCTTTATATATATATGATCCTAAGCTATAAATCTTTCCGTTGACCTAGCTAGTTGATGAAGACATGTCCAAACCAAAGAAAGTCAAAAGGATAGAGTAGCTAACTAACTAAACGCAATTCCCTGTAATTTCCTCTTTGCTCCATTTTATTTTTCTGTGCTAAGTCCTTTTTGAAGAACTTCGTCATATATACGGCTAATAGGGCTCAGATATCATTAGCTTGCCCGTATTTGAATGTATATAGTATCAAATGTATCAGTAGAAGGACCTGAAAATGTATGCATTTGGGTACTATCGGTCAAGATTTAAACCAGTTGAGAGAGGAGATGAAAAGTTTCTGAACAAAAGGAAACAGAAGAAATGGAAACTAATTAAAAAAAATTGGAAGTTCAGAACAGAAGAAATGGTAACTAATTAAGTTCATACATACCCCCAGGAAAGTATTTTATGATTTCGATTAGAAAAGAAAGACAGACACATAGAGAGAGTGCAGAGAGGAAGAGAGAGAAACTTAGCTTATTATTGGAAGAGAGCTAGAGCGTACGTGAATGTGATGAGAACCAAAAACTTTGACATAAAATTATAAAAAGATCAATGATCATAGCTAGGAATATAATGCACAAGAATAAAATCCAAAAACACAGAGAGATATCTTTTCAAACAATTATTTGATCTAAGCACGAAAAAGGCCAAGATTAAATGGAGGAAGGAGTAGTGTACCTTATGAGTTTCAGTATTCAAAGAATTGGAATATAGAGAGAGAGAGAGGGGTACTTTTTGTTGTGCTTCAAAGCTCGAAATGATCAGTCTGTGGCTAAGAATTAGGTATATATGAACAAATAAATGAAGTCAATAATTGGGGAAGCCCTAAAAAAAGGACTGGAACTTTTGAGAGGAGGACGTTATAGAGATAATGAATGAAGCAGAAGCAAGAAGCAACAAAGAGAAAACGACTTTTGAAACCGATAGATTTTGACAACAAGACTGGGGTGGGGTGGGGTGGGGTGGGGTGGGGTGTGCCATATATATGATAGTAGTATAGTGTATGTGATATGTATATATACATACAGAAATTACAGAAAGCCAGATCACATGGATGGTTTGCTAGTGGGAGAGACAAAGCCATTACCTACTTGCATGGGTTAAAGTGGACGTACACAAACCACCAAAAATGTCATTACAAATTTCAGGAAAAAAAGGCGAATTTGTACAATTTCATCTCTGCGTCACTTCGTCCTCCTTACCCCCTCAATATATATGCATACGTTGTACGGAGTTAAGTTATATACATAAATAATACAAAATAAAGTATATTATTATTAATGTAGGAGTATTTTATTTAGTGATAAATCAAATTTTAAGATTATTTTTATATCAGCAATGCTTTTCATAGTATTTATAAGTCCCTAAGGTATAATTGTTAAGTATAATTGTTATACGGCATAAAGCTCACGATATATATCCCTCACCCTCTCGTCTTAAGTAAATAATACTATAATTGTTTGATTAATCAAAATTGTAAGCAATTTTTCTGTCCCAAATTAAATGTCTTGTTGTCTATTTACTTATGGGATAATACATTACATGCACACTGAGTTTGTCCCGATAAATGAGTTTCCTACTCAACCTTTACGGGTGTTTCAATACCACCCTATATTTGTTAGGACTGATTTTTTGTGCACTCTTGTAAGCTATCTCCCAGTAATTCTATGTTGTGTAGCATACACACGCCATCTGGGATACCACGTATTTAAATGAAGACTTAAGAGAGTATTATTAGTTTGACTATAATTAATTATTTTAACCATTTTTTACGTTTAAAACGAACATCATTTGTAGTCAAATATTTATCCCAACCTATTTTCCTTATTAGTTCATTTCACCCACCCTGAAAAAAATTTCAAGTCGACGAAAAAGCCCTAATCTCAAATCCGTCTGAAATTCATTCTTCCCGATTAAAATTGAAGGGATAAGATGAATGTTTCTTTTATTAAACCTAGTTAGAACCTCAAATTGTCGTTATATTTCACTGATATTTTGGGTTTTGACGATTTGTTGGATTTGTTCGAGTTGCAAGGAAAGGGGTTCAGTCACTGTAACCAGTCGTTGGTTCTACAATCTTTCTTCGATTTGGATTTTGGACAGAACATATGTTTTTTTAAAGATTAGCGTTGTTCATCGTCTTTATGTTGTTTTGAGCTCTGGGGTTTTCTTCGTCGCTACTACTGTAATAGTACTGAATATATTGTTGCACGTGGTTTGATTTGGTAGATACTGGTATGATATAGTTATATATCTTGGGTTTAAAATATCTTTTGAATTAGTCACAGTAAGATTCTTCCACGGAGGAAAAGTCTCCAAGGATAAGCTAAACTCCTTTACGGAGGAGGATTATATAGGTGGAGTTATTACTTCTGCACTTGATGTTGATGTAGATATGTTCTCCTACTTTGAATTTCTAGGTTATGTTAAAGACTTTGGTTATAATCCTTCTTCTGCTCGTATTTATGTAACGCCACCTTATTGTCCTCGTTTGGTAGAAATTAAAGTGGATAGGGACATTATGGGTATTTGTCAAGTATTAAAAAATGGAGATATCTAGGATGTATTTGTGTAGCACATGGTTGATGAACCAGTAGTGGTCCCCCCTCTCTTAGAATTTGGTCAAGACCTGGGGGGAAGTGAGGGCTAGGGCACATATGAAGAGGCATCCACTAGTGCTCCTGGTGAACTAAGTGCTCCTTTTGATACTACTGCACCCCCCCTCTCCCCCCCTGAAACTACTGCCCCTTGAAACTACGGGTGAAATTCAAAAATAGCCAGATTTACAACTGGTCTTTCAAAAATAGCCTAGTTTCAAAAGTAATCGAAATTTAGCCACTTTTCATGTAAAGATAAATCTGAGCGAAAACACTGTTCAAAACTCGAAAAAATATGTCAGTATATTATGCTGGAGTTCTAGCATAAGTATACTTGAACTCCAGCATATTATACTGGAGTTCCAGGATAAGTATGCTGAAACTCCAGCATAATATGATGGAGTTCCAGCATAAGTACACTAGAACTCCAGCATAATGTATTGGAGTTCCAGCAAGTATACCGGTCCAGCATAATATACTGGAGTTTGGAGCACCGGTGCTCCAGTCTCCAGTATATTATACGGGAGCCAGCAAAGTATATCGGTGCAGCATAATATGCTGGAGTTCATACACAGGTGCACCGAACTCCAGTATATTATGCTGGACCGGTCTCTGTTGCAGCAAAATAGTGGCTATTTTTTATTGACTTGGTAAACGCTGGCTATTTTAGAATGACCAGTCCGAAAACTGGCTATACCGTGCTATTTTGACTGAAACTACTGCCCCTCCTGAACCTACTGGCCGATCTGAACCTGCTGAATTTGAAGATGGTTTTAGTACTGAGAATAGCTCAGATTCAGATCATGTAGAGTTATTTGAAGAAGGAGAGGAGGATTATGGTAGTGATAGATGATGTGTGGCCATAATTCCATAGTTCGTACATTATTTGCCTTGCATTTTATATGCTTTAATGATAAATAACACTTTATTTTCGCGTAACGGAGTCTATTTTATGTGTAGGTGAATTGGAGATGAAAGTAGAAGAAAAAGGAGACCTACAAGTCGAAAGTGTGCGTGGGAGCAGTGAATGAGAGACCCTGGCGACGCCAGGCTTGAAGCTGGCGTTAGGCTAGCGAGGCCAGGCAAAGGCCAGGCTTGAAGCTGGCGTTAGGCTGGCGATGCCAGGCTTGGGGCGAGATCCAGTCTGAGTTTTGAAGATTTATTTCTTCTCATGGTTTGACTAGGACTTGACCTACACGTTTAGGTATTTTCCTACACATATAAATAGACCTAAAAACACCACTTTGAGGGGAGACAGTCGAGACAAATAGAGATTGGACAGATTTGAGGTCGGAGATTCGACCTAAGGAGGCAAGAACACACTAGGAGCAAGGCGGAGAGTTCTTCTACGAGTTTTTCACTTCCTTCTTCCTATTTTCCATTATTGGTTATGAATTCTAGTATTGTAGTTATGCATACTATTATGAATAGCTAATTTGTTATCTAGGATTTTGATGGAACCTATTGGAGGATGATTTTCCTGTTACGTTAATATAGTTTTGCTGTAGTATTTTCTCTGTTTGTTCAACTACGTTATTATTGTGGTTGGTTGAAGAGCTCTCAATCGACTGTGCCTATTTAGTGTGTATTACTTGGGAGAGAGTGCATATTTAGGTAGTTGTTGAACAACATCACTCCTAACGTATATGAGGGATCAATACAGAGGGTTTAATGGTGGGATTAGGGATAACGAAACCTTGGTGCGATCCGAGTGAGCCGTACTTAATGCCAGCTAGTGTAATTCGGAAGAATATGTCTAGTAAATTATGGTAGTTACTCAGGAGAGAAGTACAACACTCAGAGCGCTCATGATCGGTAGAGAAAACTTAGGCAAATTTATAGAAAACGTAGCGGAAAGGATTCCGACAATAGGGGAAATCATAACTCTAGACCTCCTTAGTCTTGTCTCAATCCTTATCCTTGTTAATTGATAGACTTACTGATTTCTAGTATTTGTTAGTTAATTAGATAAAAAATATATATTATAATCTTTATAATTGGGAAATTATTTGGACTTGTATTTCTTAACGATATTAAACAACTGTAGCTAAGCCTTAGCTCTATGTGGGATTCGACTCCGGACTTGTAAACCGGATTATATTTGCAATGACCGCTTATTCCTTTTTATAAGGTATAGTTGGGCGTAATCAAATTTTGGCGCCGTTGCCGTGGAACTAACAGTGTAGCTGTAGGTGTACATATTTCTAGGTTGCAAGTTTGAACTTTTATTTTTGTTTTCTTGTATTTGATCTTTTTTTAATTTTTTTTGTTGACTTGAGAGACATGGCATCTTGAAATTATGAGAGTTTTGATGTTGGTAATTCTATTTTTGATCCTCCTTATGCATATAGTGAAGAAAGCCACCCATGGCAAAATTATCAAAATATTCCCGAGAGCGAGTTATGTGCACCAACTCAACCTTATGTGTAGAATGTGTGTGATAGGTGTGGTGATCAAGATGGTCACTTTCATGGTTGTGCTTATATTTCTTATCTTCCCCCAACCCCTTACTTTGATGGTTCTTCTTTTTCTTGTGAAGTTAATAGGAACAAAGAACACAAGGATGATGACCTAAAAGAGTTCAAAGATATGTTTAAGTGCCATGTGGAACAATATTATGAGAAACCACGGTAGATACAAAGGCAAGAGGCAACTATTCACCACTTGGAGGCTCAAGTGAATAAACTAATTGAACCTTGTAAAGCGCAACAAGCTTACATTGTGGATAGTAGCCAAGAAGAGCATGAATTGGCTGCAGAAATTGCCATTATAATGGAGGATTTAACAAAAAAATACGAGGAGGTGCTAGTGGAGAAGGCCAGAGCAGAACACCAACAATCAATCGAACTAGATTATGAGGATGCCGATGTTGTAGAAGAGATACTAGAGTCAACCAAGGACATTGATGATATTTGGTTGACTCTAGTGTCATTAGTGTTGAGGATGTTGACAATCCCAATGTTTATGTAGTTGAGCGCATTGGTCCACACTCCAAGCATTTTTCCACATTGTGTTTGGATGATGATATGGAAATAGAGTCGTCCAAGCCACTTGAGGAGTCAAGGAATAAGGAACAAGATGCCTACATTCTGGAATTCTTTTTGCCAGAAAGTCGGGAATACACATCTCATCTAAAGGCCAAGAAGTGCAGAATACTACATTGTTTTATTGGGCCAGTCAAATTCGTTCCACCACCCCAGGAGCATGATCATAGAGCAGAATCAAAACTTGGGGTCCAATTCATAATTTCAAAGTGGAGGCAAAAAGTGATTCGCGTCGTGCCGCGACGTTAAATCAAGTGCTTGTTAGGAGGCAACCCAGCTTTACTGCTTTCTTTTAAATTTTTTATTATTTTAATTATATTATTTTCGTAGTGTCGATTTTTGATTTTATAGGAGCATGAAAATCAAAGCTATTGGAAGGATGCAACAACAACCAGATGGTTGGAAATAAGTGTGAGGTACCTGTGCGAAGGACCAAGCCTGTGAGAAGTCTGAGTACCCATGAGCTGCTAGTGCTTCGGCCTTTGGCCTACCAGGGAGTTTCTTTTACCCTCTTATTAGTTATGGTATGCATTGGGGATAATGCACAATTTTAAGTGTGGGGTGAGGAGATTGTCTGGGTGACTTTCTAGGCTACTTTAGCTGTGTTAGTTTAATTGAATAATTTTTTAAAAAAAAATGATTGGACTTTGCCCGACGATGGATATCCTAGACAATTTTCTTGAGGGATTTAAGTCTAAAAAAAGATTTTCTTAGTAGGTAGTGTAGTAATTCCCCCTTGGTTTTTTTTTGTCCCGCGATTCTTTTCCAAGGGTTTTGCTTGAACCGGGTAGTAGTTTTTCCTTCTTTTTTTTCGTTGTTATTTTTAGAGTAGATTAGAATTAGGAAATAAATGGAGGAAGAAAGATGAGATTCCTAGGAGCCCTTGACTTGTTTGATAGTAGCATATTTAGGCTTTGGCATGTGTAGTATCTTTCCTATGAGCTAAAATTGCTTATGATGCCTTGGTTATTTGGATAGCATATTTTGTGACGCCTACGTCTTATTTTCTTGACTTATGTTCACTTTGTGCTTAATGCTTAATATCTTGTGGCTCTGTGAATACTTGCATTAGTTTGAGAATCTGAATGAGATTGTCCTTAGTGAATCATATGCCACATGTGGTGAGATTTTGTGTAGTTCATGTATTGTACTTGTGTCTAGAACTTGCCCGGTGTGTGAGTTCAAGCAAAATTTTAGGTGAAGCTCGGTGTGAAAAATGATTTTAGGCTTTCTTTGATGTCTTTTCGAGCGTTACCGCTACCACAAAAAAAAATTGTCCCTACTCTTTTGAGCCTATAGACTTTTATTTGGCACCCACATTACAAGTCTATACCCTTTTTATTTTTAATTGATATTTTTGATCCTTTTACCTCTTAAAGCACGTTAATTGTGAAAAAGAAGGGATTAAGTGTGGGGTGATCTTTGAGTGGAACCAATGAAAGGAAGAAATGTGCATTTGTTCTGTAAAGTAATACATCACTAGGGATCTTCAAAAAAAAGGAGAAAAATCAGGAAAAAAACAAGAAGAGAGAAAGAAAAATAAGATTAATAAATTGTTGTCTTGTTCTTGCTAGAAAAATCCTAGCTAATTGGTCCAAGAAGTGGAGAGGCATTGAAAGAAGAAATTGTTTCTGGAGGTGTGCCAGAAGTACTTTTGAGGCAGAATTGAGAAAGAATCTTGACTTCATGAAAAGATTAGGTGGCAATGGAATCACTAATGACTTGTTGTGGTATAATAAAGAACGGTGGTCTAAAGTGTACTTCAAGTTCTTCGGCAACTGTGATAGTGTGGACAATAATATGGTTGAAAGCTTCAACTCCTGGATATTAGAGCCAAGACACAAATAATTATAACAATGCTTGATGAAATCCGAGTGAAAATAATGAACATGATTGGGCAACTGAGAGAATTTGCCAATGGTTGGATTTGTGATATCTCACCAATTGCATTAAAGGTTTTACAAGACAATACAACCAAGTCAATGAAGTGTGATATTATGTGGAATAGATACAAAGGATATAAAGTGAAAGAAACTGAATATCGGAAACATTTGGTTTCTTTACAAATCATGAATGCAGTTGCAGATCTTGGATGCTAAAAAGCATATCATATGCTAGTGCAGTATCTGCCCTTCACTTCAAAAGGCTGGAGCTAAACTATGTTGCTCACTGGTATACTAAAGAGACTTACTTGAAAGTGTACATCCATTTCATTCGGCATGCCTTTAATATGTCAATGTTCCCAGACTCTCACAATGTATCTGTTATTCCACCAACAGTCAGAAAAATGCCAGGGAGGCCAAAGAAAGTTAAAAGAAAAGAGCAAACTGAAAATAAGACCGGTAAGTTGTCTAGGAGAGGACTGGAGATGACATGTAGAGCATGTAATGAGAAAGGCCATAATAAGAGAGGGTGTCATGAGACCAAGGCAGCAACTTCAACTACAGCAAGTGCAGCAGCAAGTGCAGCAACAAGTGAAGGAGCAAGTACAACAACTAGTGCAGCACCAAAGGGCAGTTCTAAGTCTACTGCAACACCAAAAACTGGAAGAGAAAGGGTAGAACAAGGTTCTACCAATGAGACAAGACCCTACAAAAGACCAAGAGTGGTTGGAATGGGGGTGTTTCAAACAGAATGTGGCTACATCATCCTTAATTTAAGGCCTCTTATTACATTATGTATATCAAATAAATGGTACTATTTGTTAGTCTTAACAAATAGTATCTTTATTAAACATCCTAGAATGCCTTCAAGTAGGCCCATAAAAATTTAAATCTTCAGCAGATATCTCTGGAGATATTTGCCACACACCATAAACTAGAGTAAAGTGGAACGAAAAAGCGGCAGTGACACAAAGACAACTCCAACAGATGAGAGGAAGAAAGGTCACCCAGACAAGGTCAAGAGCTGCATAGTTAAGTTAAGGAAGCTCCACAATACATTTCTCACAACCTTGGAAACCTTAGGAACATCTTCTGTACTTTGGCATATTATTAACAGTTGTGACTGCAATATTTTGTATTATCAGCAATGACTGCAATCTTTTGATTTAGCATTTGTGACTGCAATTATGCGAATTTTGTATTAGCTGTTGTGACTGTAATGTTTTATGTTAGCATATGTGACTGCAATCTTTTGATTTAGCAGCTGTGATTGGTGTAATTTGTGTTAACAGCTGTGACTGCTGCAGTTATGCAATCTTTAGTATTTGCAGTTGTGACTGCAATATTTAATATTATGTGACTAATGAATGGTGTTATTAAGGAGCAACAATGACTGCATATTAGTTGTATTTATTGACTGCAATTATGCTATCTTTCTACTAGGAGTTGTCACTATATATTCAGTTTCTTTCAATATATTTCAAGGATTCAATACGCTTGAACAAAACAATTTAGAATCAAAAACCACCAATTTCATTCCAAAAAGAAATAATCCATAATACAAAAGGGATTCACCCACATTGATTTGTATCATACACCAACAAGGTTCAACAAAAAGATTGTAGTACAACAAAAAGAGAAACAAAGAGCCTATGGCAATTTTAATTCATCGTCCACCACTTGAAACCTAGTACTGACACCGATAATTAAACAACATAAAAATGATAAACCAAAGAACCTTCTCCTTTTTCCTTGATCGAGCAACTTTGCTCCTCCATTTCTTCTCCCTTTCTTCCATCTTCTCCATTTCAGTTTCTAAGTAATCAAGTTGAATGCCTATCTTATCAATCTCATGTTCATCCTCTTTGCTGCCTTCGCATTGTCCAGTTTTTCAAAAACTTCAACTTGGATCTCAAGTTTTCCAATCTCTTCTTTCAATTTAGGAATAACAAACTTTGATCTAGGGTCAATTTCTCCATTTCTCCAACGCCAAAAATCACATGCTCTAGCACCCTATCATGAACAACAATAAAATTAATATTTCAGAGTTCTATTTCTTGATATCTAACTTATTTCATCTTGAAATTAAATCAACTTACCCCAAAGTATAGACAAGCCCAATACCTTCTACCAGGATTCCTAGGGGTACAAGAAGTCAATAAACGTGCCCTTTTGTAGTTAGACACAACGCGCATGGGAGATGTCTTACAAGGGTGCAGAAAAAAACATAAGAAGTATAGGATGATATTAGGACACCTGTAAAGATTGGGTGTGAAACTCATTTATCGGGATGTCACGACCCGGATTTCCCTCCCTCGGAAGTCGTGATGGCGCCTACTAATGAGAGCTAGGCAAGCCAACCCTTAATTACCTTTACCATTAACCAATAACAATAAACGTGCCCTTTTGTAGTTAGACACAATGCGCATGGGAGATGTCTTACAAGGGTGCAGAAAAAAACATAAGAAGTATAGGATGGTATTAGGACACCTGTAAAGATTGGGTGTGAAACTCATTTATCGGGATGTCACGACCCGGATTTCCTTCCCCAGGGAGTCGTGATGGCGCCTACTAATGAGAGCTAGGCAAGCCAACCCTTAATTACCTTTACCATTAACCAATTTACCTCTTTTAGCAATTATCAGTAATATCAAGAAAACAGCGGAATAAAATAAATAAGCGGAAGTCTTAAAGTAAAGAATCTGAACAACAATGCAGAAAATCAACATAAACCTCTACCCGAGAACTGGTGTCACATACTCACGAACTACTAAGAGTGCTAAATACAACCGTTTGAAGGAAAATATAACTGTTTGTCTCGAAATACATGAGATAACAGACTGAAATAAAAGATAGAAGAGACGCCGGGCCTGCGAACGCCTGCAAGGCTACCTCGGTGTCTCGCTGGACTGAAGGCTAACTCCCGTGCTACTGCAGCTGCTGTCCAACACCTGGATCTGTGCAAAAGAGCACAGAGTGTAGTATCAGCACAACCGACCCCATGTGCTGGTAAGTGTCTGGCCTAACCCCGGCGAAGTAGTGACGAGGCTAGGACCAGACTCCAGATAAACTGTGCAGATATATATACAAGTACCACAGAGAAATAGCAAGAACATAACAATTTAAGCTGGGGAAGGGAGCATGCTTCAGGGGTAACAGATAGAAATAAAATATCAGGAATAATAGAACGTACATCTACAGTTTAACTTCTAACAATACATGAAGAGATAAGGCAACTTTCATATTCAACTCATTTTGTTGCAGGCGTGCAACCCGATCCCATTTCTCAATATCTCGTGGTAGGCGTACCACCCGCTCCCATTTCAATATCACTCGTGGTAGGCGTACCACCCGCTCCCATTTCAATATCACTCGTGGTAGGCGTACCACCCGCTCCCATTTCAATATCACTCGTGGTAGGCGTACCACCCGCTCCCATTTCAATATCACTTGTGGTAGGCGTACCACCCGCTCCCTTTACTTTCAATACAATACACAATACAATCCAGGCAAGGGAACAATCAAATTAATAATCTTCCCGGCAAGGGAACAATAACAACAAGTCAAACATCCCGGCAAGGGAGGGTCAGCTATAACCAATCCTATTCAACTTCTTCTTGGCACAACTAATACCAATATTCAGTCACAACTTTCATAGGATCAAACAAGGATACACAATTATCAAATTAAGACTCACGGTCATGCTCGACACCGACGCATGGATACTCGTCACCATGCCCATACGTCGTACTCAACACAAAACAAGTAGCAATTATGACTCAACTCTTAATCCCTCAAGCTAGGGTTAGACCGAACGCTTACCTCGATGCTTTGAACTCAACTCAAGCCTCAACTATAGCTTTACCCCGTGATTCCACCTCCAATCCGCTCGAATCTAGTCACAAGTCACTTAATTACTTTAATAAACACTAAATGAATCAATTTGAATGCATAAAAATGAATTTTCCAAAGTTTTTCCCAAAAATTCCAAAATCACCCCCGGGCCCACGTGGTCAAAACCCGAGGTTCGAACCAAAACCCGGTTACCCATTCCCCCACGAACCCAAATATGTGTTTTTTTTTTTAAATTGGACCTCAAATTGAGGTCCAAATTCCCAATTTTTGAAAAACCTAGGTTTTACCCAAAACCCCCAATTTCACCCATGAGAATCATTGATTTTAAGTTGAAAACATGTTATATGATATTAATGATTGAAAGAATTGAGTAAAAATCGACTTACAAATGATTTGGAAGGAAATTTGTTCTTGAAAAATCGCCCAAGGAGTTTGTGTTTTGAAAGAATGGTGAAAAATGGTTCAAATTCGACTAAGTATAAAATTTGCTGGGTCTCAGATGTGGGAAATGTGAGCTGGGGTTCGCAATTGCGAACCCCGACCAGTTATGGGATTTGCGAAGTCATGTTCGCATTTGCGAACACTGGGCAAAAACAAGGGCTTCGCATTTGCGAGCCTAAAGGTCACATTTACGACTGGCTCACCTTCGCATTTGCGACCCAATTGTTCGCATTTGCGACCCAGCTACAGGACTTCCCTTCCTCGCATTTGCGATGTCAGGATCGCATTTGCGAGGCCTGCTTCGCAAATGCGAATATTGCAGAACTGAATGCACCAGATTTTCTCTAAGTTCAAAATGCACTCCGACACCTATCCAAAACTCACCCGAGCCCTCGGGGCTCCAAACCAAATATACACACCACCTCAAAACCATCCTACGGACTTGTCCGTGCGATCAAATCGCCAAAATAACATCATATACATTGAATTAAGCCTCAAAATCCATGATTCCTTCCAAATTTTCATAAAACATCAAATTTCCATTTTAAGTTCGAAACACGTCAAACGACGTCCGTTTTCAACCAAACTTTACAGAAAGTGCTTAAATCATATATAAGACTTGTACCGGGTGCCGGAACCAAAATACAGGCCCGATACCATAGTCTTCTAATCAAATTTCATTTCCAATTTCCTTAATTAATTCCAGAAAATAATTTCACACAAAAATTCATTTCTCGGGCTTGGGACCTCGGAATTCGTTTCCAGGCATACGCCCAAGTCCCATATTTTCCTACAGACCCTCCGAGACCGTCAAATCACGGGTCCGGGTCCGTTTACCCAAAATATTGACCGAAGTCAAATATATTCATTTTAATATCAAAACTTAGCATTTTTCACAGAAATTCATATTTAAGCTTTCCGGCTACGCGTCCAGACTATGCACGCAATCGAGGCAACCCTAAATGAGGTTTTCAAGGCCTCAAAAGTACAGAATGGGTAAGAAAATAGGTGATGACCCTTTGGGTCGTCACATTCTCCACCTCTAAAACAACCGTTCGTCCTCGAACGGACAAAAGAAGGAAGTACCTGAGTCGGGAAAAAGATGAGGATAATGGCTCCGCATATCGGACTCGTACTCCCAGGTCGATGCCTCAGGAGGCTGACCTCTCCACTGAACACGAACAGAAGGAAAACTCTTGGATCTCAACTGACGAACCTGCCGGTCTAGAATAGCTACCGGCTCCTCCTCATAAGACAAATCCTTGTTCAACTGGACAGTGCTGAAATCTAACACGTGGGCTGGATCGCCGTGATACCTCCGAAGCATGGATACATGGAAAACTGGATGCACGGCTGATAAGCTAGGCGACAATGCAAGTCTATAAGCCACCTCTCCCACTCGATCAAGAATCTCAAACGGGCCAATGAACCTAGGGCTAAGCTTGCCCTTCTTCGCAAACCTCATCACGCTCTTCATAGGCGACACTCGGAGCAATACCCACTCACCAACCATGAAAGCTACATCTCGAACCTTACGATCTGCATAGCTCTTTTGCCTAGACTGAGCTGAACGAAGCCTATCATGAATGATCTTGACCTTGTCCAAGGCCTCCTGAATAAAATCTGTCCCTATCAACCGAGCCTCTCCCGGCTCAAACATCCAACCGGAGACCGATACCGCCTACCATATAAAGCCTCATAAGGAGCCATCTGGATGCTTGACTGGTAGCTGTTGTTGTAGGCAAACTCCACTAAAGGCAAGAACTGATCCCACGAACCTCCAAAGTCAATAACACAAGCTTGAAGCATATCCTCTAGAATCTAAATAGTCCTCTCGGACTGACCGTCCGTCTGGGGATGAAATGCTGTGCTCAACTCAACCCGTATGCACAACTCTCGCTGAATTGCTCTCCAGAAGCGCGAGGTAAACTGCGTACCCCAATCCGAAATGATAGATGCCGGCACACCATGAAGGCGAACAATCTCCCGGATATAAATCTCAGCTAAACTCTTAAAAGAATAGGAGTCTGCCACAGGAATGAAATACGCTGACTTGGTTAGCCTATCAACAATGACCCAAACTGCATCGAACTTCTTTCGGGTCAATGGAAGTTTAGTAATGAAGTCCATCGTAATCCGCTCCCACTTCCACTCGGGAAGCTCAATCCTCTAGAATACACCACCAGGCCTCTGATGCTCGTACTTAACCTGCTGACAATNTGAAGCCTCTGCCTTGGGCCTAGCCTGAAGAGCATAACATCGGGGCTGGGCCCCACCACTCTGGTCTACCTCTCTGGGACGGCCTGCTGCTGGTTGGCCTCCACCTCTAGCGGTCTGAGCTCCACCTCTATGACCTCTACCTCCACCTCTAGTACCTCTACCCCCGCATCTAGCTGGCTGGGCGGCCTGTGGAACATCTGGTGCCTGAATCATAGGACGGGGACCCTGCTGCTGCGGAGAACTGCTCGAAGCTCGAGGGCAATACCTAGCAATGTGCCTCGTGTCCCCACAAGTAAAACAAGCCCTCGGCTGCTGGGGCTGACGACCCTGGAAACTCTGAAGCGGTGGTGCACTGATAGGTGCTGATGGTGCACTAAAGGACTGCTGATCGGAATACTGCGTCTGAGGACCATGGCTACCCGAAGCACTGTGAGAAACCTGGAGTGCTGACTGAAAAGTCCTAGGAGGATGGCCCCTGTCATACGAATCTCTGCCTCCAGACGAGGCACCACTGAATCGGCCTGACTGACGGGGTCTCTTATCTGCCCTGTGACCACCCCCCTGTGACAATACCATCTCAATCCTCCGGGCCACATTGGCCGCCTCTTGAAAGGATATCTCGCTCCCAGTCTCTCTAGCCATATGGAGACGAATAGGCTGAATGAGTCCATCAATAAACCGTCTCACTCTCTCCCTCTCAGTGGGAAGTATAACAAGAGCATGGCGAGCCAAATCAATAAACCTGGTCTCGTACTGGGTGACTGTCATGGATCCCTGATGGAGACGCTCGAACTGCCTCCGATAGGCCTCTCGCTGTGTAATAGGGAGAAACTTCTCCAGAAATAGATGTGTGAACTGCTCCCAGGTCAAGGCTGGAGATCCTGCTGGTCTAGCTAAACAATAATCCCTCCACCAAGTCTTGGCGGACCCAGACAACCGAAATGTAGCAAAATCGACCCCATTGGTCTCAAGAATACCCATGTTCCGAAGAACCTCGTGACAACTATCCAGATAATCCTGGGGATCCTCAGTAGATGCACCGCTGAATGTAGTAGTGAAGAGCTTGGTAAACCTGTCCAATCTCCACAAAGCATCGACAGACATAGGTGCTCCATCACCGGCCTAGGCTACCATGCCCGGCTGAGCTGCTCCAACCGGCTGAACTGCTAGAGTCTGAGTCTGGGGAGCTACCTGCTCCGGAGTGCGAGTAGCAAGAGTCTGGGCCCCTCCTCCAGCCTGAGAGACGGCTGGTGCTACAGAAAGCAAACCTGCTCGGGTAACACTCTCCATGAGACCCACCAATCGGACCAGAGCGTCCTGAAGAACTGGGGTAGCAATAAACCCCTCTGGGACCTGAGCTGGGCCCACCAGAACTGCTGGGGCTGGGGCCGGAACCTCCTCGTCAAAGTTAACCTGAGGCTCCGCCACTGGTGCTGCTGCTCTGGGCTGAGCTCTGCCCCTACCTCGGCCTCTGGCATGGCCTCGGCCTCGTCCCCTACCCCTAGTGGGAGCTGCCTAGGGCTCAGACTGCTGATCAGAAGATAAGGAAGCGCGTGTTCTCGCCATCTGCGGAAGAACATAGTAGAAATTCAATTAGCGTTGAGAAACCAAACCGCATGACAAGAAAGAACAAATGTGAAACTTTTCCTATCTCGGTAGCCTCTGGGGATAAATACGGACGTCTCCGTACCGATCCCTCAGACTCTACTAAGCTTGTCCGTGAGTTGTGAGACCTATGTAACCTAGAGCTCTGATACCAACTTGTCACGACCCGGATTTTCCACCCTCGGGAGTCGTGATGGCGCCTACTAATGAGAGCTAGGCAAGCCAACCCTTAATTACCTTTAACATTAACCAATTTACCTCTTTTAGCAATTATCAATAACTTCAAGAAAACAGCGGAATAAAATAAATAAGCGGAAGTCTTAAAGTAAAGAATCTGAACAACAATGCAGAAAATCAACATAAACCTCTACCCGGGAACTGGTGTCACATACTCACGAACTACTAAGAGTACTAAATACAACCGTTTGAAGGAAAATATAACTGTTTGTCTCGAAATACATGAGATAACAGACTGAAATAAAAGATAGAAGAGACGTCGGGCCTGCGAACGCCTGCAAGGCTACCTCGGTGTCTCGCTGGACTGAAGGCTAACTCCCGCGCTACTGCAGCTGCTGTCCAACACCAGGATCTGTGCAAAAGAGCACAGAGTGTAGTATCAGCACAACCGACCACATGTGCTGGTAAGTGTCTGGCCTAACCCCGGCGAAGTAGTGACGAGGCTAGGACCAGACTCCAGATAACCTGTGCAAATATATATACAAGTACCACAGAGAAATAGCAAGAAAATAACAATTTAAGCTGGGGAAGGGAGCATGCTTCAGGGGTAACAGATAGAAATAAAATATCAGGAATAATAGAGCGTACATCTACAGTTTAACTTCTAATAATACATGAAGAGATAAGGAAACTTTCATATTCAACTCATCTTGTTGCAGGCGTGCAACCCGATCCCATTTCTCAATATCTCGTGGTAGGCGTACCACCCGCTCCCATTTCAATATCACTCGTGGTAGGCGTACCACTCGCTCCCATTTTAATATCACTCATGGTAGGCGTACCACCCGCTCCCATTTCAATATCAGTCGTGGTAGGCGTACCACCCGCTCCCATTTCAATTTCACTTGTGGTAGGCGTACCACCCGCTCCCATTTCAATATCACTTGTGGTAGGCGTACCACCCGCTCCCTTTACTTTCAATACAATACACATTACAATCCCGGCAAGGGAACAATCATATTAATAATCTTCCCGGCAAGGGAACAATAACAACAAGTCAAACATCCCGGCAAGGGAGGGTCAGCTATAACCAATCCTATTCAACTTCTTCTTGGCACAACTAATACCAATATTCAGTCACAACTTTCATAGGATCAAACAAGGATACACAATTATCAAATTAAGACTCACGGTCATGCTCGACACCGACGCATGGATACTCGTCACCATGCCCGTACGTCGTACTCAACACAAAACAAGTAGCAATTATGACTCAACTCCTAATCCCTCAAGCTAGGGTTAGACCAAACACTTACCTCGATGCTTTGAACTCAACTCAAGCCTCAACTATAGCTTTACCCCGTGATTCCACCTCCAATCCACTCGAATCTAGTCACAAGTCACTTAATTACTTTAATAAACACTAAATGAATCAATTTGACTGCATAAAAATGAATTTCCCAACGTTTTTCCCAAAAATTCCAAAATCGCCCCCGGGCCCACGTGGTCAAAACCCGAGGTTCGAACCAAAACACGGTTACCCATTCCCCCCGAACCCAAATATGTGATTTGTTTTGAAATCGGACCTCAAATTGAGGTCCAAATCCCCAATTTTTGAAAAACTTAGGTTTTACCCAAAACCCCAATTTCACCCATGAGAATCATTGATTTTAAGTTGAAAACATGTTAAATGATGTTAGTGATTGAAAGAATTGAGTAAAAATCGACTTAAAAATGATTTGGAAGGAAATTTGTTCTTGAAAAATCGCCCAAAGAGTTTGTGTTTTGAAAGAATGGTGAAAAATGGTTCAAATTCGACTAACTATAAAATTTGCTGGGCCTCAGATGTGGGAAATGCGAGCTGGGGTTCGCAATTGCGAACCCCGACCAGTTATCGGATTTGCGAAGTCATGTTCGCATTTGCGAACACTGGGCAAAAACAAGGGCTTCGCATTTGCGAGCCTAAAGGTCGCATTTGCGACTGGCTCACCTTCGCATTTGCGACCCAATTGTTCGCATTTGCGACCCAGCTACAGGACTTCCCTTCCTCGCATTTGCGATGTCAGGCTCGCATTTGCGAGGCCTGCTTCGCAAATGCGAATATTGCAGAACTGAATGCACCAGATTTTCTCTAAGTTCAAAATGCACTCCGACACCTATCCAAAACTCACCCGAGCCCTCAGGGCTCCAAACCAAACATACACACCACCACAAAACTATCCTACGGACTTGTCCGTGCGATCAAATCGCCAAAATAACATCATATACATCGAATTAAGCCTCAAAATCCATGATTCCTCCAAATTTTCATAAAACATCAAATTTCCATTTTAAGTCCGAAACACGTCAAACGACGTCCGTTTTCAACCAAACTTTACAGAAAGTGCTTAAATCATATATAAGACTTGTACCGGGTGCCAGAACCAAAATACGGGCCCGATACTATAGTCTTCTAATCAAATTTCATTTCCAATTTCCTTAATTAATTCCAGAAGACAATTTCACACAAAAATTCATTTCTCGGGCTTGGGACCTCGAAATTCGATTTCGGGCATACGCCCAAGTCCCATATTTTCCTACGGACCCTCCGGGTCCGTCAAATCCCGGGTCCGGGTCCGTTTACCCAAAATATTGACCGAAGTCAAATTTATTCATTTTAATATCAAAACTTAGCATTTTTCACAGAAATTCTTATTTAAGCTTTCCAGCTACGCGCTCGAACTGCGCACGCAAATCGAGGCAACCCTAAATGAGATTTTCAAGGCCTTAGAAATACAGAATGGATAAGAAAACAGGTGATGACCCTTTGGATCGTCACACGGAATAATTTCGGGATGCATTTTATGGGTTATCTCTTATAGGACTATGTATGTTTATAACTTAGGAAGTTTCTTCTCTACACTTTTCTGTATTTATAAAATATACTATGACAAAAAGGTGCTTTGGACTTTCATTTAGTCTTCAATATGTGCAAGTTTTTCAGAAGGACTTAACTTTATATTAGAGGCGGATCTAGGATTTCTATTTTATGGGTGCATTAGTAAAAAAAAGAGGAAAAAATATTTTAAATGGGAATTGACCCTCTTTCTCTTCGTAAATAACTCACTCTTCAACCAAGTGCACCATTCAACATTTTTAGCATGAGTGTCAACAGTTAATATTATACCAATTTTAGAAAATATATACATAAAATATTTAATTTTGCAAGAAGACCATGGATTCAAGTGCTTCATATTTTTCCCTACAATCCGCCCTTGCTTTACATATTACATACACTACAATATAAAACAAAGCCTAAAATAAATGTTTACTATTAGTGTAATTCAATATATTTTAATAGGTTAATGATTTATCATATTTTTCAAATAACCAATTTCACTTATTATATGGATAGTTATTGTTATTTTTCGAATTAAGCTACATAAAATAACATTATAATTGTTTTTACAATATCAGTGTAATTTTTACAGTAGGTTATAACTTTTGATTTGTTCTAATTTATCAATCAATGTTATTAAATAGAATTACTTGCAATTATCTTTTAAGTAATTTGATTGTGTAAATATTTTTTGACATTGTAGATACATAGAACTTAAATTTCTTATTTTTTAGGTAACCTGTAAAAGTTCATGTACATTATTAATGTAAACAAGCTAAATTCTTTTCATAAACTCTATATCCAATGTTTGAACGTTCTCTCATTCAAATATACCCTCTCCGTCTTATATTAAGTTTTCGCATCTATTTTTTAAAAATAAATTGAAAAGGAAGAGCCGTTTGTGTATTTTTTAAACAATTCTAAAAAGTAAAGGTAATCTATTCGTGCGTCGTAAATAAACTCGTAAAAGATACTCCCTCCGTTTTCATATTAAATAAGGTAGTTTGACTCGACACGGAGTTTAAGAAAAAAGAACAAAACGAACAGACTAAAAAGGAAAGTACCTCATCTAATATGAAACGGAAGGAGTATGTTATATCCACACAAAAAAGACCCTTTTTAGGATCATGGCAATGTTTTTCGGATATACATAAACGGAAAAGTGACAAATGATACGGAATAAGGAGTAATAAAACTAAAATTCTTACCGTAATAGTATTTGATACTCAAATTAAATCAGACATCTAAATTGGGATTGGTGGAGTACAATGATTATTATTGCATATATGAACAGAATTGTCACATTCTTGTACCCAAGAAAAAGTAGTCACATGGAGGGGAACAAAATGTTGATGAAAGAAAATGTAAGAGAATGTTCTTTTAATCATCTTAGATTAGAGGTTAAAAGTATTAATAAGTATCTTGCACATTATCCAAATACATAGACGTTATGGCAGGAAAATCTTCATAATTATACTCCACTAGTTCTGCTATTATTCGAATTTATCCGATTTAGTAATTATTTTGGATGGTGTTAATGTGTTATATACCTTTTAAAATTAGAATTTTTAATTTGACGTACATTATATTGCAAATATACCGTAGTATATACTTTATCAGAGTAAACCCTTTATTGCAAATATCCCTTCATTTCTTCCTCTGATCTTCTTCGTGGATTATCATGAACCTCTCTCTATCTATTTCTCATTTTCTCTTATACGATTTCCACAATTATTCGGTTTCTAGCCAACCCCAACTTGATATATATCGGAATTAATGTAAGAGAGAGACATATCATAGTGACACATACAGACTCCTAACTGAATTTAATTTTGCTAGCTATTCCATTAATTTTAATTTATATAGCGTAGTTGACCGCTTATGCACTAAAATTTAAGAAACAAATCAAGACTTTTGAAATTTGTATTACTAAATATGGCACTAAGGTTGCAACGAGACGTTAAAAAGTAGTATATTATTTTAAATTTTTTAAAAGAGGTAAGTATATTATTTTGAGACAGACTAATAAACATATAATTACACATAAATTGAAACGAAAGAGTTTATAATGTTTCACGTCAGCTGAGCAAACCAGGATGTCATCTATCACCTCGCTGATCTAAGGGCATTCATCGTATTAAGTTGACATCGGTCTTCTTTTTGGTCTCTCTGTCTCTCTTCTTTTATGTGGCCAGAAATCCTTAGCAATCTGATACTTCAAATTACTAATCATTTATTTGCTCCTCAACTATTTTGTGTATTTGTTCCTCAACTATTTTGTGGCAATGTATACAGAGAGATCTCCAGTCAATAACTAAAAATGATTTAATTTAATGCTGAAACGTTTGGTGAGTTAGTAATAATGAGATCCACACGTGCATGAAGTGTTGTGTAGAGTAGTAGTATTAATTTTGATACTGAAGGGTCCATTGAGGGATGGCTTTATACAGAGAGAGAGAGAGAGAGAGAGAGGAGAAGAAGAGAGTAGCTTTATTGGTAGGCCTATGTTGTCGGCCCTCTACATACCAACTGAATAAAGTTACTGATCTCTAACTTTATTTGTATGATGAAGAAAGCTAAAAAGCCCACAGTTCTCAGAAGATTGGCACGTGGGAGGTTGCACACTGAGACCAAGTGCAAGACTCGGAGCATGAACTCAGTATAAATTTATGTATAAAAATTTACTAAAATTATACTTAACAAATATTTTTTGCGAATATGATCCCATAATTTTAACTATATACAACGCCCTCTGGGTCTGAGCCTGTCGCACGGGACTTGCCTAGTGCGGTTTACATCCCCTGTGTGGTTTGCAGGCTCTTACACAGTGGGGGTTTACCCAGTGCGCACAGAGTGCTCACCACAGAGTGCTCACCCTAAGGGCAGAGGCAGTGGCAAAGGCTGTAGTGGCTGCGGGTTTTCCTGGGGTTCCAAAAAATTTTTTTTTAACTATATAATTATTAATTCAATGATAAGAATCTTAAAAGTTAAACACATAAAACTTTAAATTCAGAATCTATCTCTGACCTACCCCACCCAGAGGCGGATGTAGTGTTCCATCGACTCATTCAACTAAACCCATAACTTTATACGCGAAATAAAATTTATATGTAAAAACTCATTAAAATTGCAAAAATAGTAGATATGAACCCATAACTTTAAAAATATAATGCGTTCAATACTAAAAAATTTAAAAGTTAAACCCATAAAATTTAAACTTTGAATCCGCTTCTGACCCCACCCACATCCACACCCACACCCACAACCCCCCCCCCCCCAATTGAAATGGAATGATGAAGATGATGAATTTGATGATTTTGGGTTGTGGGGGTGTGGATATTTTTGCAGAATCTACTGCTTGGAACCTTTATATGTGGGTCCGTTTTAGGCTCAGCCTCCATGTGGGTTAGGAGGATTTTGTTTGATCCTTAACCATGTGCTTACCCATCTTGGTTTCAATTTTGACTTACCCTAATCAAAAGCAGTATATTAGAATGAGATCACAGCAATTTCAAATCAAACAAACTTATAACTGGTAGCGGTGCACAAAATATCCTGTATTCAAGTAGGGTTAGGGAAAAGATCGCTCCTATAAAGGTGTGATGTAGACAGTCTATCCTAATGCAAGCATTAGTGGCTACTTCCACAGATCGAACATATAACCTATAGGTCACACGGAGATAACTTAACTATTGCTCCAAGATTTTCCATCCTAAACAAACTTATAAGTCCGGAAAAAAAATTTAGAAAGGATAAATAAATTTTCAAGCTTAAGCTTTGTTTTCGCTCTTTCATTCTTCACCTAGAATGGATTAGATTAGTTAGAGCCAATTATGCAACATCAAGAGCAGAGTTTTACAGCGCAATGGAGGACGGTACATTTTACCAGCAATGGAGCAGGCATTAATCCCACTAAATATGAAAATTCTAAAAAAAAATATAATAAAGATTATAATAATTTCAAAAGGAAAAAAAGGTATTGATTATTAACCTTAAAAGCTCACGTTTTGTATTTTACATATCTTTTTTACAACTTACAATAATTTGAACTGCTTCTAGTCCAAGATATAATGATTATTTTTGTTTATGTCGTTTATTATGTTGAGCTCATAAATTTGTCCGAGACATTGATCTTGAATAAATAATGATGCGTTAGGTATAATAAAGTGCAAGGACCTTGAGAAATCAAAGTGCCATTGTAGTTGTTGGAATAAAAGGAGAAATTAAATAGGCAAGATGAGGATAGAGAAATTAATATATTAAAAATCAAGACAAATGAAAGTGGCCTTTCTAAGATAAGGAGTCAATCTTTTCATCCTTGTTTTGCTGAGTTGGGGACAGAAAAAGAAAAGAGAAAAGATGGTAGACTTTTTATGTGTTGTTGCTATTAATATAATCTTGTAATTTTAGATAACGCCATCTTCCTTGAAAAGGCCATATGCCAAATTAAAGTACATTATATATTGTTTAATTAATAGTTTCCGAGAAAACACTTCGAGATAAAGAGCTCATTAATAAACTACATTTTAAAGTGGCCATTGCAGCAATTTGCAAACAAAAGGTGCAAAAGTTTGAAACAGGAATAATTCACGTCATTTATGATAAGTTATACAAGTAGCTTGAGACCATCTTCCAATTCACTAAATTGTCTTTATTCTACAGATTAAACCCATATTATTTTTCTGATCAAGAATTAACACAGTACATAGAGTAAAAAAAATGTCACTACTAGAATTCCGGAAAAAAGCGACCAGCCAAAGCGACCAACGTTGGTCGCTTATTGGCCAAAAAACGACCAACCACGCCTGGTCGATATTAAGCTGGTCCCTTTACTTTAGGGACCAAAGTTGGTCGCTAAATAGCGACCAACGTTGGTCTCCCAGGTAAAAGGACCAAATTTTCCGGGCAAAGCATATAGCGACCAACTTTGGTCGCTCAAATATTTGAATATTATATATTTGGCGACCAAAGTTGGTCTCCAGATGTAAATAACGTTTTATTTTTATTTATTTTTAATCATATTAAGCGACCAACATTGGTCGCTATATTAATAAATGTTATAATTTTTTATTTATTGGGCGACCAATATTGGTCGCCATTGGAAAGAATTAATTTTTTTTTAACTATAAGTGACCAACCTTGGTCGCAAAATTACCAGAATTTTTTTTTTTTTTAAGTGAATAGCGACCAACTAGACACCAAAGTTGGTCGCTTTTTGGTATATTTTTGGCAGAAACTGCCTGTTTTGGCTGCTACACCACCTGCCAGCTTATACCAAATATCCTAAACAAGCATTTTATGCCAGCAACAACAACAACAACAACACTAAAACGCAACAAAACATAAAGATCAATAGAACTAAAACATTAAGCTAACAAAACTAAGTTAACGTTTATTACAAGCTCATTCGAAAACTAGTTCTATTGTCTAGTTCAAAGTATATAAAGTACTCAAGGAGTGTTCTTTTAGCATCCTCGTTCGAAAGTTGGATTGCCTCGGCCGACTCGGTAGGTGGCTGACTTCGTATGAATTCCCCCACATCAGCTCTGAAGCGAACCTATAAGAAAAATTATATTGAATTAATATTTCAAAATTTATATAAAAGTAAATCAAAATACTTGATGATAAGTAAAAAACTTACATGTATAGTCGAGGCTCGACCCTCGACCCACCTTTCTGAATCAGTCTCTTTCTTCTCTTTACAATACGAGTGTCATTGAATAGCTCATCTTGCTTCATTGGCATCATAAAGTTGTCCGGTGGCTTTGGTGATTATCCTCATGGTACTATTACTCGGGATGAACTTGGATACAGAGAATAACTTGGATACAGTAGCTGACAGGGTGTGTCTTTTGATCAATTGTTGTTCTCGTTAGCGACAATGATGTTGAGACTGCAATGACATGTGTTTCAACTAGAGATGGTATAGGCAGGAATTTTAACATTTCCTAAGTAGATAAAAGAAAGATTATAGATGAATTCTCTACTTCATTTTCCAAGAAGAAAAGAAGTTTAATTGAGAGTGACAAGGGTGATGGTGATGGAATATTTTCCGTTGGTCATGGCAGTTCCCATAAAACGGGGATCATAAGACTCTATGATGACAGAGATTATAGGAAGTTTTGTTCTCAACTTTCTTCCAAGTCTGATCCGTACAAGCTTAATGGGATATTGGTGATATATTCTTCTGATCCGAAGAATATATCACCAATATCCCACTAAGCTTGTACGGATCAGACTTGGAAGAAAGTTAAGAACAAAACTTCCTATAATCTCTGTCATCATAGAGTCTT
>NC_031996.1:32447619-32465642 GCF_001879085.1 Nicotiana attenuata | reverse complement strand
TATATATATTACATATATATAAGCCATATTCGATATAATAATACCTAATACGCTTATACTTAGTGCATAGTACAACGTAACTATATATATTACATATATATAAGCCATATTCGATATAATATTACCTAATACGCTTGTACTTAGTGCATAGTACATCGTAACTATATATATTACATATATATAAGCCATATTCGATATAATATTACCTAATACGCTTATACTTAGTGCATAGTACAGCGTAACTATATATATATATTACATATATATAAGTCAT
Source organism: Nicotiana attenuata (assembly GCF_001879085.1). NCBI lineage: Eukaryota > Viridiplantae > Streptophyta > Magnoliopsida > Solanales > Solanaceae > Nicotiana > Nicotiana attenuata. Next base: position 32,465,368 of record NC_031996.1, on the reverse strand, counting down.
ATTCGATATAATATTACCTAATACGCTTATACTTAGTGCATAGTACAGCGTAACTATATATATTACATATATATAAGCCATATTCGATATAATATTACCTAATACGCTTATACTTAGTGCATAGTACAGCGTAACTATATATATTACATATATATAAGCCATATTCGATATAATATTACCTAATACGCTTATACTTAGTGCATAGTACAGCGTAACTATATATATTACATATATACAAGTCATATTCGATATAATATTACCTAATACGCTTATACTTAGTGCATAGTACAACGTAACTATATATATTACATATATATAAGCCATATTCGATATAATATTGCCTAATACGCTTATACTTAGTGCATAGCATGTTAGAGTATATTTTAGTCTATTCATCCCTTGTGTTACAAAAGTGTTAACGGCTTACATTTATATTATTTAGATAGTAAATACAAAAGTGATTTTTAATTTGACCATTGTTGACCTGAAAAGAGACCAACTTTGGTCGCTAATTATACTTAAATTTAAATCAGATTTATTTATATTTTATATAATATTTAAAATAATAATATAATTGTTAAACGGGTCCCATATTAGCGACCAAAGTTGGTCTCTATTTTATAAGCGACCAACTTTGGTCGCTAACTTTGAATTATATTTATTTATTTTTTATATTTTTTTAAATAATAATATAATTATTAAAATTTAATAAGTGGGTCCCACAATAGCGACCAACGTTGGTCGCTAATCTCAGTATTTCTTTGACCAAGCAAGTCTGACCAGTTCGGTCAACATTTTGACGAAATTATTAACCAAATAGCGACCAACTTTGGTCGCTAATGTATTTAAAATAATTATTTTATTATTTTCTCCAATTTAGAGACCAACGTTGGTCGCTTTTCTTGACAGACCAACTTTGATCGCTAAAGTTTGGTCGCTTTTTTCCGGAATTCTAGTAGTGTGTATTGAAGGGATTGCTGATGAAAGATAGCTTTCTTACACTATAGAAATGTAACAATCCATTCCACTAATGATATTGTCCGCTTTGTGGAAGTTTGCTTCACTATTGTTTAAGGTTGCACAAGGAATAGCTCTAATGCCAATTGTAACAGTCCAGTCCAGTCCACTCCAGTCCACTAATGATATTGCCCACTTTGGACCTAGCTAGGACCGACAGTTTTAGAACACGTCATTAGGATCTAAGGCTTGTGTATTTATATATCGGACATCTTTCCCGTATTTTATCAGTGTGGAATTCATCTAGGGTATCACAAGAAGATATCCGGACACAAGTATGGCGCCTAGCTTTATCTAATGATGAATTTTGTTTTCATTTTATACGTCAGAAATTTTAGATTATATCCATTAATATCAAGTTCATTCAAACAAGGTTGAGAGTTTCATAATTTCCGTTAGGGGTGTACAAACTGAATCGGAAAATCGCACCAAACCGAAAAGTCAAACCAAATCGATTAAAATACTCGGCTAGGTTTGGTTTGATTTGGTTTAGTATTGAGTAAAAAAATCCGACCAAATCGACATATAAATATATAATATTTATATATACTTCTAAGATTTTATATAGAATTTTTTTAAAAAAATGTCTAGAAATATTTGGGATTCTATTACAAGATATAATATTTCATAAAATATGAAGTGCTCCAGATTTATTAATGTGACGACCCGGCCCGTCGTCACGTGAGTTACCGCCTCGTCTTCCCCATATTATGTTCCTCTATGCTTCATTATCGGTATTTGAGGTAATCGAGTTGGATTGGTTTGGTCTTGGTAGGAGATGAGACATTTAGTCTCTCTAAGGAAAGCTTGTTTTGAAAAAGTCAACAGGAAGTTGACTATACAGTTAGAGGGCTCGGATGTGAATTCCGGTGATTCGGTTAGCTTCGGGGGATGATTTATGACTTAGGAGTGCGATCGGAATTGAATTTGGAGGTCCGGTGTAGAATTAGGCTTGAATTGGCGAAGGTTGAATTTTGGCGAATTCCGGTTAGTAGGTGAGATTTTGATCCGGGGGTCGGAATGGAATTCCGAGAGTTGCAGTAGTTTCGTTAGGTGATTTTGGATGTGCGGGTAAAATTTCAGGTCATTTGGACGTCATTTGGTTGGGTTTTTGATCGAATGTGAGTTTCGGAAGAATTTGATAAACTTAGGCTTGAATCCGTGGTGAATTGATGATTTTTGTGTTGTTTGACGTGTTTTGATGATTGGAACAAGTTCGTATGAGGTTTTTGGGTTGTATTGGTGTTTTGGTTGAGGTCCCGGGGGCCTCGGGGTGAATTTGAGTGGTTAAAAGAGAGTTTTTGAAGGTTGCTTCAGGTCTGATATTGCTGGTATCTGGTATTTCCGCTTCTGCGGAAATGGACCGCAGAAGCGGGTGACTGATCACAGAAGCGACCAGGTGTGGGTTAGGATAGTTCCGCATAAGCGGAATGTTGGACGCTTCAGCGGGTCCGCCTAACCGAACATGGTACCGCAGAAGCGGTTTTGAGAGGACCGCAGAAGCGAAGTTCGGGTCGCATAAGCGGAGCCTGGGTTTTTAAGTGAAGACCGCATAAGCGGATTTTTTGCCGCAGAAGCGGTCCCGCATAAGCGGAAGCGGGACCGCATAAGCGAAAAGCGCTGTTGGCAGAAAGGTTTAAAGGGTTTATTTCATCCGCGAGCTCTACCATTTTTCCTCCATTGTTGAGCGAGCTTGGGAGCTATTGACGCGATTTTGAGAGGGTTTTGACTGGGAATTAATTGGAGGTAAGTCCTATGGTCTAGAAACATCATTTTATTGAAGAATCTACCTTTAATTCTTAGAAACTTGGGTAAAAATTGGAAGAACTAGGGCTTGGCTTTTGGAATGTAAAATGGGAACTTGAAGAGGCATTTGAACTCCGATTTTGATGAATTTGATATGTATGGACTCGTGGCGAGACGAGGAATCCGGTGATGCAAATTTCGTAATTTTTCGAGAAGTGGGCCCGGGGCTCGGGTTTTGCCAATTTCGTGATTTTTGATATTTTTTCGAGTCTTTTCGATTGGGTTATGACCCATTTGCCTATTGTGATGTATTCCTTGTGGTTTTGATCAGATTCGACGCGCGAGGAGGTCGATTCGAGGGGAAAAGGCATAGCGAGCTAGACTTTTGGCCGGCTAGAGGTGAGTAATGATTTTAAATGACGTTCTGAGGGTTTGAAAACCCCGGACTTGCACAACTTGGTGCTATGTTGAGATGAGACACGCGTTCCATGACGAGCGCGGGGTCATTTACTATTGGGGACTGTAACTTGGTCCAGTCCGGATGATATTTTACCGCGTATTAGCAATGACTTGTTGTTTTCACTATGACTTGGGCTTATTGCCATATTTGGGGCTTATTGCCAACTGTTTGAACTCTTTATGAACTATCCTCACTGTTTGAAATATTATTTGAACTCAGTCCATGTGATTTCCACTGTTTCATGAACTCAGCTATATCTTTACTCAAACCTTGAGTTCTAACTGATTTTTTAACTACTGTTGAGCTGAGCATTATTGTTTCTTTACTATTGCCCGAGGGGCTTATGATTATTTTTGGACTGATTGAGGCCGAGGGCCATATATGAGGATATGCTGAGGGATGTGAGGAGGCTTTCAGGCCTCGAGTGTATTGTGAGCAGGCTTTCAGGCCTCGTATTGATATTGTTCAGGCTTTCAGGCCTTGTTGATAGCGCTTGGGCTGTAGGAGCCCCTCCGGAGTCTGCACACCCACAGTGAGCGCGGGTACCCATCTAGAGTGATTAAATATTGACCAGTGGTAATAATGACACTGTTATACGCGTTTGGTCAGGTAACAATGACTGACCAGTCGGGTAACAATGACTGACCAGTGGTAACAATGACACTGTTATACGCGTTTGGTCAGGTAACAATGACTGACCAGTCAGGTGACAATGACTGACCAGTGGTAACAATGGCACTGTAATACGCGTTTGGTCAGGTAACAATGGCTGACCGGTCAGGTAACAATGGCTGACTTACTGGTTGAGTATGATTGATTTTTAACTGTTTTTAAAAAGATTTTCTTCCTATATTTCACTGGTTTCTACTGTTTATCTGATGTTGCTGCTTGAGATAGCATTATTTGTGCCCTTGTGGGATTTTATGTTCTCAGTCGTTATTTAACTTTATTACTCACTGGGTCGGAGTACTCACATTACTTCCTGCACCATGTGTGCAGAGACAGGCACAGCTGAGTTCATACCTGAGCGCTGATTTCCTTCCAGACCAGGCGGACTAGGAGAGACGAGGTAGCTGTCGGCGTCCACAGCCCCGTTTCTTCCTTATCTTCTGCATATTTTTATTCATCTTCAGACTATGTTTCCAGACTTGTAGTATTTTCATCAACTCTGTAGTAGCTCGTGACTTGTGACACCCCGATCATTGGGCTGAGTTTGGGATGGCTTTTCCCCGTTATGTTACTTTTATTTCCGCACTTATGATTAATCAGTATCTATGGTTTAAACCTGTTATGCTAAGAAATTGTCAAAAGCAGTGTTGATTGTTCTGTTGGCTGGCCTTGTCTTCACGAGAGGCGCCATCACGAACGGGTGGGAATTGGGTCGTGATAATTAACCTTAAATAATAGGTTGTATGATCACTTTCTTATCAAGTGTTACTGAAATGCGTCAATCTCTTTGTTCTTCCATATTCATATGTCAAGATCTATTAAATTCTTATATCTTGTTCGAATTTGAAGTGGTTATTATTATTTAGGTATCATAATGATTTTTATGTTCAATTACCAAATTCGGTTAACCTTGAAAGTGTATATCAACGAAAATTATTGTCAGACGACTAAAAAACTAACTATCATGTGTTACTAAGTAAATTCACCCATAAGAATACTTAATAGATAATATGTTTGTCAATTATTTAAATTTTAACTAAATATATTTACTTATAAAAAATTTAACAAAGTAAGATTGAAATAATATTTAAATAACAAAATACCCGAAAAATCCGAAAAAACCGCCAAAACTTAACCAATCCAAATCGATATAGTTGGTTTGGTTTAGTTTTGATAAAAATCGAACCAACCTGGTCCATGTACACCCCTACTTTCCGTATCGGGGGGGGGGGAGGGAGATTCCAACCCCATTACTGTATTGGTCAAAATTTGGAATGGACTTAATAACTGCAAATGAACGTGGTCGAGGATTAAGTCGACCACGGCATAATGGCAAGGAGTCGTCTTAAGAAGGATTAATGCCGAGGTCAAGTAAAGAGTGTACAGAAGCAACGGTAGAAATAAGTTTAGAATAAAAGGAATATTTCATGGTATATTCTTTCTGCTGTATTTTTTAGGGTTTCTTAGGAATATCCCCTATAAATAGGAAGAGATAAATAACAAAAAGGGGATCTTCACTTTGGAGATAAGAATATACTTGTAAGAAGTTGACTATCAAGAAGATATACAAAAGCTTGTCTTGATGCTCCTGTTGGATTTCATTGTTTGTTCTATTTTTCCATTCACAAGATCCAAGAACACTTTGTCCATCTTCATAGTTTATTGTCACACGTTGCTGTCAGAAGAAGGAATCATCCACCTCATTCAATATTTGGGTGATAATTTCCTTCTATTTATATTTATTGCCATTTGTCACATCCATTGCATGCCATTATTCTCATATTCATTGACAATCATTGAGCATATACTTATATTTATTATTCTTGAACACTGTCCCTTATCATTGATGTACCTTAGTTTTAGATCTAGAATTTATTATATTTAACTAGGATTTTCCCATTATCACAATAGTTAATTAGTTTAACAAAAAGCTTAATACTTTTTGGTCAAACAATTTGGCGCAGTCTGTGGGGAATTTCTAGCTAAAATTTTAGTTTCTTCTAGATTAAAAAAAACGACAACAACCATCTTTTTCTCGTTTGCACGAACTAACAATGACAGGAAAAGGGGATGAAAGACAGAAAGCAGTAGTAGTGGGCGTCACTACCAACCTCTTGAACACCATCAACGAGGATGATAGAGAAGACGAGGAGAATGTGACGCCGAGTGCTACACCCAAGCGGAGTGACTCACCTCCCCCTCATGGAAGCGTAACCGCTTCACGCGAAAGGGGAGCCTCCACGTCCACAAATGAGAAAATAGCACCAGCAGTGAAAAAACTACTGGAGGTGTGGTTGACAAACACTCTAAGCAACATTCTCGACAAATCCGTTCAAAGGGCGAATAGAGATGCCGCACAAGCGGATACCACAGCAACCGCCGACGAGCAACCTGCTCCCCCAATAGGCAACACTCACACCGCTGGTGATGCAGGTAACGACGCACTTGCAGCCATTCTAAAGAAAATGAAATAAACGGAGAACGAGAATAAAGCACTCCGCGACCAAATGAGGGAGCATCAAGAAAGGGTTGATTAGATACCGGGCGCCCTGAAACTGCTACCAAAATGGGACGTCGGCCGGTTCGTCGAACAACCATACAGCGAGGAGGCAGCCCCACATGCCATACCCAAGACCTTCAAAATGCCACCATATTTGAAGATATACGACGGCACAACAGACCCCGAAGATCACATCATTCATTACCTCACAGCAGTAAAAGGCAACGACCTCTCAAAAGAGCAGGTACCATCAGTGTTACTGAAGAAGTTCAGCGAAACCCTAGCAGGAGGAGCCTTAACATGGTACTCACAATTACCAGCACGTTCAATAACAACGTTCGAGGAAATGGCCGACATGTTCGTCACCGCCCACGCCAGGGCTAAGAAGGCGGAGGTCAGGGTGAATGATATATTCGCCGTCAGACAATCGCCTGGCGAGGGACTCAGAGACTTCCTCGCTCGGTTCAACATAGTAAGAATGAGCTTGCCAAACGTATTAGAAGGGATGGTTGTGGCAGCTTTCCAAAATGGATTGAACAGAAATGGGTCGAGGGCGACCAGAAAGTTGTTAAGTAGACGCATGAAATACCCTCCCACCACTTAGGAAGAAATTCACAATGCCTATTGCGTTCGAGGTGAGAGCAAACGAGGACGACCTCAACGGTCCAACCCAACGGCTAACGTTATTCCAAATGGAGTCGAGGAAAGATCGCCGTAATGACGGTCGAAAGGACCATTCAGGTCCACGCCTCAATCGGGACAGGCACCAACCATATGTCAGAACAACCATCCCACTATCTCCTTGCCATATGGAAGGGCCGTCCAGGCCACATACGGGGACTCAGCAAAATGAAAGAGGTATGCCTCCACTCTTATCTGCTCACAATTTTTGCGTTTCCCCTTCAGAATTAGTGTACGCAGTAGAGAAGCTAGACCCGAAGGTGAAGTGGCCACAAAAGATGAAGTCCAACCCAAATACTAGAAAGTCGAACGCCCTCCGTGAGTTTCATCAGGAGCGGGGTCACAACACCGAAGAATGCATAGCCCTACAGCAAGAAGTGGTGAACATGCTTCACCAAGGACACCTAAGAGAGCTGATGAGCGACTGAGGAAGAGCCAACTTCGGCCGTGGACGAGAACACCACCAAGGCCCTCCAAAGCCACCCTTCCCCGCCCGCACCATCCAAATGATCATCGGTGGAGGCGACGATGCAGCAATCAACCACGTGAAGTTCACCACCAGACATAAGCTGAAGCGGTCGATCACCCATGAACGGTATGATGACCTCGAAGACAGTATCATCTTCGATAAGTCAGATACCCACGGTTTGACCTTTCCTCACTTCGATGCTCTTGTCATTACTTTACGTATTTCAGATACTGATGTAAAAAGAATAATGGTAGACGACGGGAGCGGCGCGTGTATTATTCACCCTCGAGTTCTCGCACAAATGAGACTCGAGGACAAGATAGTACCATGCCGCATAACGCTAACAGGTTTTAACAATGTAGTTGAGCGAACTCAGGAGAGATAACGTTGCCCGTTCTGGCCGGAGGCGTCACCTTAGAAACAACGTTTCATGTCATGAACCAGAACACAGCTTACAACGCCATCATAGGGCGACCCCGGATACACGCCATGAGGGCCATCCCGTCCAGCCTATACCAAGTAATCAAGTTCCCTACTCCGTGGGGGATATTGAACATCTGAGGCGAACAACACACAGCCCAAGAATGCTACCGCATCGCCCAAGATTGTACACACACTCAACAGTTAAAGGGAATATGCTCGGAAGCATAGCAATTACCAAAGTCGGGACCCGAACTCGACGAACAAAAAGACGTCATCAAGGATCCCGACGTCGTGGAAGCCACAGGGTCAAAGATAGAAGACCTCGACCCCATCCAGCTAGATGACATCGACCACAGCAAAAAGGCTTACATCGGCCCTAAGCTCTCAGAACCAGGTAAATTTCATAAGTTTTTAATTGACAACGCCAATCTGTTTGCTTTCTCCCACACAGATATGCCAGGTATCCCGAAAGTCATTGCCACACACAAAGTTGAACGTCGACCCACTCTACCCCCCAATATGACAAGTAAGAAGAAAATTCAACGTGCAATCAACGAGTCCGTCCACGAAGAAATTGCTCACCAACGGTTCCATTTAGGAGTCAAAATACCCCCGATGGATCACCAATGTGGTCATGGTGAAAAAGAAAAATGGGAAATGGTGCATTTGCGTGGACTTCACGGACTTAAACAAAGCCTGTCCGAAAGATTCCTTCCCGCTGCCTCACATCGATCAGCTCATCGACGCAATAGTAGGGCACGAGTTATTGAGTTTCTTGGACGCCTACTCAGGTTACAACCAAATCCTCATAGAGGAGGAGGACTAGGAGAAGACCACTTTCATCACCCATCAGGGGACGTACTTCTACAGACTCATGCCATTCGGGTTGAAGAACGCAGGGGCGACTTATCAAAGACTAGTCACCAAGATTTTCACGAACCAACTCGGCAAAATAATGAGAGTTTACATAGACGATATGTTGGTCAAATCAAAAGGAAAGGAAGACCACATCGACCATCTGAAGGAAGCCTTCGATATACTAAGGCGATACGGCATGAAGCTGAACCCCGAAAAGTGTGCCTTTGGCGTAAACTCAGGCAAGTTCCTCGGCTTTCTGGTGTCACAAAGAGGCATCGAGGTCAACCCCGAGCAGATCAAAACCATCGAGGGAATACCCGAAGTATTGACCAGCAAGTAACAGGTACAAAAACTGACCGACCGCATAGCTGCCCTGTCGTGGTTCATATCACGATCCTCTGACAGATGCCACAAATTCTTTGACGTGCTTAAAAGGACAACAGACTCCAGTGGAATTCAGAATGCATCGAGGCCTTAAGAGAACTAAAGGCATACTTGTCCTCGCCCTCACTACTCTCCAAAGCAGAACCCGACGAGCGCCTCCTGATATACTTGGCCGTATCAGAGATCGCAGTAAGTGCAGTACTGGTCCACGAAAACAAAGGTACACAATCTCCAATCTATTGCATTAGGAAAACCCTGATCGACGCCGAAACGAGGTACCCCTACCTCGAAAAGTTGGCCTTGGCACTAGTCATAGCTTCACGAAAGCTTAGACCCTATTTTCAATGTCACCCCATATCGGTGGTCACGACCTTCCCCTTAAAGAGCATCCTACATGAACCCGAGTTGTCGGGGAGAATGGCCAAACTCGACATTGTAAAAATAGCAAAACTCCTCCGCTAATGGGGGGAGAGGAAGAGAGTAACCAACTAGGAACGGATAAACATAGAATGCACAGTATCCGAGTCGGTGAACCTGTACTATGTCACCTCCCGCCGGAACAATTTCGATGTGAGAAGGAATGCGATATTTAGATCGGAGGTCGGCTATTTGATGCGGCCCTGTCTCAGAAATCTCCTGAGTAGGAGCGGGAGCAGAATCCTTTGGGAAGTCATTTCTGACCAAAGGATTCTTGGGAACCACCGCCTCTACGGTGGGGAAGCTTTCTTCCTCCTCAACCATGGATTCCTCACAGCCAGGAGGAAGGGCCACCGATAAAGGAGTGGCATCGGAAACTCCGTCGTGAATATGAGGGGAGTTTGACATATTTCTGTAGTAAAGCGTGTACAACAAAGTCGGAGAAAGAAGATATCAACCGGGAAAGAAATCAGGGACTGGAATTGAAGAAGCTATAAGAAATCGGAAGTGGAGATCGGAGAAGAAGATCAAAGAAGAACAATGTACATGCAAAAGGAGAAATGCTGAAAGTTTCGAATATGAAACCCCTCTTGTCACGACCCGAATTGCCAACGCCGGGACCGTGATGGCGCCTAACACTGAACCCGCTAGGCAAGCCAACATTATTGATCATTCACCCATTTTACTTTTATACTTAACAATTTACCAAATTAATGCAGGTATACAGCGGAATTTAGAAGTGCGGAAGAACAGAATTTAACATTTAAGCTAATGCCAATACGAATCCATAATAATAATAATAATCCACTCAGAACTGGTGTCAGAATCTCACGGACTATCTAAGAATACTACAAATAGGGTCTGAACGAAGGAAATACATGTCTGTCTCTGAAATAGAAAAGAACAGAAAGAAACAGGATAGGTAGGGGACGCCAAGGCCTGCGGACGCCTGCATGACTACCTCGGGACTCCGATGGACTGAAGGCAGCAGCCCCTAGCTAAGGTCCGAATGCTCCAGTACCGGGATCTGCACAAAAGAGTGCAGAGTGTAGTATCAGTACAACTGACCCCATGTACTGAGTAAGTGTCGAGCCTAACCTCGGCGAAGTAGTGACGAGGCTAGGACACAACAAACAACATAAGCTGCAGTTAAACAATATCTAGCAGAATAACAGTAATAGAAGCAATTCAAAAGTAACGGGGAGGGGTAACATGCTATGGGGAAAATACCAATATAGAGAATCACAGTAATAACGGATTGAAACAATTAAGGCCCATGAACTGATAAAACCAAGAAATCACAACAAACTGGCAAAAAGTGCACGACATCACCCTTCGCGCTTTTACTCTCAATCCTCAGCATGCAATCAATAATGAAAATGTGCACGGCATCACCCTTCGTGTTTTATCTCTCTTCCTCACCATATAAATATTAGAAATGTGCACGGCATCACCCTTCGTGCTTTATCTCTCTTCCTCACCATATGCATCAATATCAATATAAATGTACATGGGATCACCCTTCGTGCTTTATCACTCTTTCCTCACCATATGCATAAGTATGAATGTGCACGGAATCACCCTTCGTGCTTTATCGCTCTTTCCTCACCCAAACAATGGCAATAACAACATCCCGGCAAGGGGATCAACAATAAGAATAAATACATCCCGACAAGGGAAACAATAATAAGGATTAAATACGTCCCGGCAAGGGAATCAACAATAAGAAGTAAATACGTCCCGGCAAGGGAATCAGCTATAACCAAACTTGTACCAATAATTAGCTTCACAAATGAACCTCAACTAGAGCCAATACTCAACAATAACCAAATACCAAGAAGATACTCATAAGTCTTGCTCAACATGGATAATCAACAATTTAGGCATTTGTAACAATTATTAAGAAACACAACGATCATAATTTAAGACTCACGGGCATGCTTGACACCAACGTATAGATACTCGTCACCACACCTATACGTCGTACACTACACTAGCACATTGCAAATAAGGCACAACACCTATTCCCTCAAGCTAAGGTTAGACCAAACACTTACCTCGAACTTCCATGGCCAAACTCAAGCCTCAAACACCGCTTTTCCTTTTGATTCCACTTCCAATTCAATTGTATCTAGTAAATATCAACTTTTTAACATTAATAAATGCTAAAGAATTCAACTCCAATGCTAAATTATAGGTTTTCTCTCATTTTCCCCAAAAAGTAAAAAATCGACCCTGGGCCCGCCTGGTCAAAACTCGAGGTTCAGACCAAAATCCGAATACCCATTCATTCACGAGCCCAAATATGCAATTAGTTTCGAAACCCGACCCTAAAACGAGGACTAAATTCCAATTATTCAAAAAGCCCTAACTCTACCCAAAATCCATAATTCTACCATGGAAGAACAAGATTCAGGCCTAGAAATCTAATGAGTGTTGATGGAAAATGAAGGAGGTGGGTTTAAGAACACATACCTATGATTTGGTGTTGAAACTTTTCTTCAAAAATCGCCCAAGGTCTGATTTTAGGGAAGAAGATATGAAAATATGGCTAAATTCCCGTTCTGGTTCTGTTTTAAAAAGACTGGGCAGGCCTTCTTCGCGTTCGCGAAGGGCCTGCCGCGTTTGCAAAGAGCTGCCTTCCTCAGGCTTACGTGATCGCGAGTTCTTCCACGCGTTCGCGAAAGGTAAGCCCCCCTGACCTCCGCTTCGCAGACTAAAGTACGCGTTCGCGTAGAAGAAATGATAAGTCCCCAGCCCACCTCCATTTTACTATACGCGTTCGCGTTCCACAGGTCGCATTCGCGTAGAGCAGCCCACCAGTGCTCCGCGTTCGCGATCCAGAATACGCGTTCGCGTTGAACAAACCCAGCCCCAGCCCTGATCACACTTCGCGATCGCGAGAGTGGCTTCGCGACCGCGAAGCATAAAATGTCTGTGTACCAGAAGCAGCAAAGACAGCAGAAGTTTCTAAGTCCAAAACATCTCGAACCCCATCCGAAACTCACCCGAGCCCTCGGGGCTCCAAACCAAACATGCATACCAACCTAAAAACATCATACGAACTTACTCGTGCAATCAAATCGCCAAAATAACACCTAGAACGACAAGTTTAGCATCAAAATCAAAGAAAAATCTTAAGAACTCTTAAAGTCTAAATTTTTCAACCGAGGGTCCGATTCACGTCATATGAATTCCGTTTCTTACCAAATTTTACAGGCACAACTTAAATACCATATTAGACCTGCACCGGGCTCCGGAACAAAAATACGGGCCCGATACCATCAAATTCAAACATCTTTACATTTTCAAAAACTCTTATAATTTCAATTAAACAATTTTCTTCAAAAATTCATTTCTCGGGCTTGGTACCTCGGAATTCAATTCCGGGCATACGCCCAAGTCCCATATTTTTCTACGGACTCTCCGGGACCGTCAAATCACGGGTCCGGGTCCGTTTACCCAAAATGTTGACCGAAGTCAACTTAAATTTAATTTTAAAGGCAAAATTAGCATTTCCTCAGATTTTCACGTAAAAGCGTTCCGAATATACGCCCGGACTGTGCACGCAAATCGAGGTGAGATAAGAGGAGGTTTTCAAGGCCTCGGAATGCAGAATTGACTTTTAAAACAAGTGATGACCACATTCTCCACCTCTAAAACAACCGTTCGTCCTCGAACGGACATAGAAAAGAAGTACCTGAGTCGGGGAATAGATGAGGATAATAGCTCCGCATATCGGACTCGGACTCCCAGGTCACTGCCTTAACAAGCTGACCTCTCCACTGCACACGAACTGAAAGGAAATTTTTCGATCTCAATTGACGGACCTGCCGGTCTAGAATGGCCACCGGCTCCTCCTCATAGGTCAAGTCCTTGTCCAACTGGACAGTGCTGAAGTCTAACACGTGGGATGGATCGCCGTGATACTTCCGAAGCATGGACAAATGAAACACCGGATGCACAGCTGATAAACTCGACAGCAACGCAAGTCTGTAAGCCACCTCTCCCACTCGATCAAGAATCTCAAATGGCCCAATGAACCTAGGGCTTAACTTGCCTTCTTCCCAAATCTCATCACGCCCTTCATGGGCGACACCCGAAGCAACACTCGCTCTCCGACCATGAATGCCACATCACGAACCTTACGATCGACATAACTCTTCTGCCTGGACTGAGCTGTACAAAGTCTATCCTGAATGATCTTAACCTTATCCAAGGCATCCTGGACTAAGTCTATACCCAACAACCGAGCCTCTCCCGGCTCAAACCACCGGCGACCGACACCGCCTACCATATAGTGCCTCATAGGGAGCCATCTGAATACTCGACTGGTAGCTGTTGTTGTAGGCAAACTCTGCTAATGGCAAGAACTAATCCCAAGACCTCCAAAGTCAATAACACATGCTCGGAGCATATCCTCCAAAATCTGAATAGTACGCTCGGACTGTCCATCCGTCTGAGGATGAAATGCTGTGCTCAACTCGACTCACGTACCCAACTCACGCTGTACTGCCCTCCAGAAATGCGAGGTAAACTGCGTACCCCGGTCAGAAATGATAGACACGGGCACACCATGAAGACAAACAATCTCCCGGATATAGATCTCAGCCAACCACTCCGAAGAATAGGAAACCGCCACAGGAATGAAATGCGATGACTTAGTCAGCCTATCTACAATAACCCACACTGCGTCGAACTTCCTCTGAGTCCGTGGGAGTCCAACAACGAAGTCCATGGTGATACGTTCCGACTTCCACTCAGGAATCCCAATTTTCTGATGCTCGTACTTTACCTGTTGACAATTCAAACATCGAGCCACATACGCAAAAATATCCTTCTTCATTCTCCTCCACCAATAATGCTGCCGCAAGTCCTGATATATCTTAGCGGCGCCCGGATGAATAGAATACCGGGAACTGTGGGCCTCCTCTAAGATCAACTCACGAAGTCCATCCACATTAGGCACACAAATACGACCCTGAATCCTCAAAACTCCATCATCTACAACTGTAACCTGCTTGGCACCTCCGTGCCGCACTGTGTCCCGAAGGACAAGCAAATGAGGATCATCATACTGCCGATCTCGGATACGCTCAAATAATGAAGAATGGGGACGGTGCAAGCTAGAACACGGTTGGGCTCTGAAACATCCAACGTCACAAACTGATTGGCTAAAGCCTGAACTTCGAAAGCAAGCGGCCTCTCACCGACCAGAATATACGCAAGGCTGCCCATACTGGCTGACTTCCTACTCAAAGCATCGGCCACTACATTGGCCTTCCCCGGATGATACAAGATGGTGATATTATAGTCTTTCAAAAGCTCCAACCACCTCCTCTGCCTCAAATTTAGCTCCTTCTGCTTGAACAAATACTGCAAACTCTTATGATCCGTGAACACCTCACATGACACGCCATATAAGTAATGCCTCCAAATCTTCAGCACGTGGACAATGACTGCTAGCTCTAAATCATGAACTGGATAATTTTTCTCGTGAATCTTCAACTGCCGTGAAGCATATGCAATAACCTTGCCATTCTGCATCAACACCGCACCAAGTCCAATACGAGATGCGTCACAATACACTGTATAAGGCCCTGAACCCGTGGGCAAAACCAACACCGGCGCCGTAGTCAAAGCTGTCTTGAGCTTCTAAAAGCTCACCTCACACTCGTCCGACCACCTGAACTGGACAGCCTTCTGGGTCAACTTGGTCATCGGGGCTGCTATGGATGAAAACCCCTCCACAAACTGGCGGTAATAACCCGCCAAACCCAAGAAACTCCGGATCTCTGTAGCTGATGTGGGTCAAGGCCAGTTCTTGACTGCCTCTATCTTCTTCGGATCCACCTGAATACCCTCTGCTGATACAACGTGGCCCAAGAATGCAACTGAACTCAACCAAAACTCGCACTTCAAAAACTTGGCATACAACTGACTGTCTCTCAGAGTCTGAAGAACGACTTGAAGATGTTGCTCGTGCTCCTCCCGGCTGCGGGAATAGATCAAAATATCATCAATGAAGAAAATCACGAAGGAATCCAAATAAGGCTTGAACACTCGGTTCATCAGATCCATGAATGCTGCTGGGGCATTTGTCAACCCAAACAATATCACGAAAAACTCATCATGCCCGTACAGAGTGCGAAAAGTTGTCTCAGGGACATCGGATGCCCTAATCCTCAACTGATGGTAGCCAGATCTCAAATCAATCTTCGAAAACACTTTGGCACCCTGAAGCTGGTCAAACAAATCATCAATCCTCGGCAATGGATACTTGTTCTTGATGGTGACCTTGTTTAACTGTCGATAATCAATACACATTCTCATCGATCCATCCTTCTTCTTAACAAACAATACCGGCGCACCCCAGGGCGAGACACTAGGTCTAATGAAGCCCGTATCAAGCAAGTCCTGCAACTGTTCTTTCAACTCCTTCAACTCCGGCGGGACCAAACGATATGGCGGATTGGAAATGGGCTGAGTGCCCGGAGCCAAATCAATGCAAAAGTCGATATCCCTATCGGGTGGCATCCCCGGTAGGTCTGAAGGAAATACCTTTAGAAACTCACGAACAACGGGCACAGAATCCATAGAAGGAACCTTGGCACTAGAATCGCGAACATACGCCAAATAAGCCAAACATCCCTTATCAACCATACGCTGAGCCTTCACGTATGAGATAACCCTACGGGTGGAATGACCAGGAGTCCCTCTCAATTCCAAACGAGGCAACCCCGGTAATGCTAAGGTCACGGTCTTGGCATGACAGTCCAATATAGCATGATAAGGGGATAACCAATCCATCCCTAGAATGACATCGAAATCCACCATATCGAGAAGTAGGAGATCTACATGGGTCTCAAGACCCCCAATAACAACCACGCAAGCACGATAAACACGATCTACCACAATAGAATCACCCACCAGTGTAGACACATATACAGAAGCACTCAAAGAATCACGAGGCATAACCAGATAAGGGGCAAAATAAGATGATACATAAGAATATGTGGACCCTGGATCAAATAGAACTGAGGCATCTCTACTGCACACTGAAACCGTACCTGTGATAACTGCATCGGAGGCCTCAGCCTCAGATCTGGATGGAATAGCATAACATCGGGGCTGGGCCCCACCACTCTGGACTGTATCCCTAGGCGGCCTCCTGCTGGCTGGCCTCCACCTCTAGCTGCCTGGCCTCCACCTCTAGCGGCCTGACCTCCACCTCTAACACCTCTACCCCTACCTCTAGCTGGTTGAGCGGGCGGTGGAACACCCGGTGCTGGAACCACAGCACGAGAACCCTGGTGCTGAGAATTGCTCGAGGCTCGAGGGTAAAACCTAGCAATGTGCCTCGTGTTGCCGCAAGTATAGCAAGACTTCGGCTGCTGAGACTGCTGACCCTGAAACTGACCCTGACGGCCTGGATAACCACCCTGAAAACTCTGGAGCGGAGGTGCACTGATAGGAGCTGGTGGTGCACTGTAGGGCAACTGATCAGAATACTGCATATGAGAACCACGGCCACCTGGAGCACCGTGAGAAGCCTGAAGTGCTGGCTGAAATAGCCTAGGAGGATGGGCTCTACCAAAAGAATCCCTGCCTCCAAACGAGGCACCACTGAATCTGCCAGAATGACGAGGCCTCTTATCAGACCCCTGACCGCTCCCCTGAGCTAAAACCATCTCAACCCGCCTGGCCACATTGGCCGCATCCTGGAAAGAAATCTCGCTACCTGTCTCCTTAGCCATCTGCAGTCTAATAGGCTGAGCGAGTCCCTCAATAAACCTCCTCACCCTTTCTCTCTCTCGGTGGGAGTATCAGAAGAGCATGACGAGCCAAATCAATAAACCTCGTCTCGTACTGGGTGACAGTCATAGAACCCTGCTGGAGACGCTCGAACCGCCTGCGGTACTCCTCTCTCTGAGTGACGGGAAGAAACTTCTCGAGAAATAGCTGCGAGAACTAGTCCAAAGTGAGAGCTGGTGATCCAACTGGTCTGGCCAAACAATAATCTCTCCACCATTTCTTGGCGGAACCTGACAGACGGAAAGCAGCAAAGTCGACCCCATTGGTCTCCACTATCCCCATGTTCCGAAGAACCTCATGACAGCTGTCT